>NC_047018.1:48557023-48628756 GCF_902652985.1 Pecten maximus | reverse complement strand
TTTCTATGTTAAGCAATCTGCAAGAGGTCAGAATGTAAACATTTATGTATACCGTATTTCGTGGGAGTATGTGGCTTTAATATAAGTTTGCTAACATTCGATAAATCTAAAAATTGATATTAAACTCAATTCTTTTTCAAATTTATAATTAATGGAATATTTATTAACATTTATGGGACAACTCATGCATATTCAATGAGATAACCCTTGTGTTTCTCTGTATATCATCATATTAGCCTTGTATAAGTCTTGTTTTGTTTGTGATCCAGTATTTGATAATTACATCTCTACTTCTTGTATATATGGGGTTGAGATTGGGATCAGTTTAACCCATTTTCTTTAAACTGAATTTATCATGAAGTCGATTATGTATTCTGTTTTCCATACTTAATTCATGGCTAAGAGTAAAATTACTTTGCTAGGGTCGGAGATAGATTTGTGTCACAGAAAACCATTAACAGAATTAATACCTGTGACAGAAATCAAATTCCTGGTCATCGAGAAATATCAAATAAGACATTCTGCATTTTTAAAACAGGGTGCGTTCTTTTAATAAATACATTCCAAGTAGATAATATATAGTCCATAACAATAATCAAGAGATCGATTTACAAATTACAGTAATACTAATGTTGAATAGCACTTCCGTTCTGTTTTAAATCGCCCAATACAAACTAGAAACATTGTATAGCAATAAGGAGAATCGTTGTCATAGCAACCAGGGATTTTCCTACAATTTTTCGTCCAGATTCAGGGTCCATTGAATTTGGATTTTTTATGCGACAAAGAGTGAATTTAGAAAACAGAGGAAATTTAAATTGAAACAAATTCATGTTCTTCTCAATATACATTACCTTTATTCTTTTTTTATTTCAATTGTTATTCTCATCATTGTGTTATTTATTTAAAATTGCTTGGAGTCTTTTCACATCAAGTATATTTAATCTTGAAAAATTGACCTCTATTTTGAGAATTTTCAGTTGCAAATTGGGAATTTTCACAAGATTTTCTTTAGGGGAATGGGTCTTTCTAACAGACCTAGATCCCACTGTAGGTAAATCCCTGGCAACCATAAAGTTTCAGTTGAAATGATAAATCTAAAAGTCAACAAACTTTTCTGTGGCCTGAAATATTCTTGACACATTTGCCTGCATGCTTAAGATACATAATCAGTTTTTTTAACACTTCAGTTGTGAAACGCTGTCATAGTTATAACCTTCATTCTTCAGCTGATATGAGCCAACAAATAGCTTGTGACCTGGAAATGTTTTTTTCAGGTCAACATGACCTTGAACTTTGAAGTGTACACTATAAGTTACTAGAGACAAAAATCAGGGAATGGAACCCTGTACAGATTTGAGTAGTTCCTTGGCACTGTCCTGAATTTCTGGATTGGTTTCTCCTTCAGCCGTAAGTGTCAGACGTTCTTTTAATTTCTGCTGGATTGCATTTGATAATATCGCTAGTTGATTGCATTCTGAAGAAGAAAAAAGAACAAATGTATTGATCTGAGTGAATTTAGACATCTAAGCGAACTGTAAGCTCATTTGTATTAGTTAGTTACATTTCAACAACTTATACAAAATGAAATGGTAAGTTTTATAAGCTATGTATTACCTATATATAAATAGTTACCAGAAATATTTTCCAAAGGTAAATTAATGGTGTATTCTTACCTTTGAGTCTATTGACAATTAGTTTAATCACATTCAGTGCTTCTGCTCGTATCACAGTGTATTTCAAATTTTCTGAAAAAGGAAGAAAGCCATTTTTATATATATTAAAAATAAAAATTAAAAAAAAAAAAAAATTAACTTAAAAAATAAAATAAAATATAAATCCATATTTAATCAATAAGTGTCTATACAAAATATCCGTATTTTATCAATATCAATAAATAAATGTATGACAAGTTTTTCTGAATCAAAACTTCTGAAATAAATTTGTGACAGATGTACATAAAATGTACTATCCCTTCCTTGACTCGGTCATGAGGGGATAACAAGCTAACTTACCCATACATGGAATGACCACCTCCAGAGTTCCATCTAGTAAAGGTTTGCATCGCTTAGAATCCTCTGATATAGACTTGGCACAGCAATAGCAGTGTCTAGAGAATAAGAAGGTGAAGATGTCATTTATTTTAGGTAGCCATCACAATGTCATCTATTTTCATTGGTGACAATAAGAAATTATCAAGAATATATTATCAAGGACTAGAAAATGTTCTGCAGCTATACACAAAATGTTATTCCTGTGTTCCCTGCATCAGATTTGGGACCTTATAATTTCAATAATTACCCTTGCAACAAGACATGACAGTATGTACTGTTCGTACAGGTAAAAACTTACACTACAAACAATATATCTCATCATTAAATCATCTTTATTTGTTCTATGAAAGACTGATCCTTTCTTTATATCTATCCTCTTCTTTAATCATTTGATAACAAATGGAACCTATCTATAAAATCTAAGAAAGAGCTAAGAAAAAAAAACCTTTTTGAGAATTACAAATTTCAACTGTCAAAATCAAAGCTGGCCACCTGTCAGTCATTTCCAGTTGTGACTAAAAATTGAATCGGCAAAAGCAGGGACCATGGGGTCCCTAAATATAAAGTTTGATTCATATCTTTCCAGTACTTCTTAAGAAGTAGCAATAACAAAGGATTGTTTATGGATGGAGGGATGACAACAGCGGACGGACTACTGATGAAGAGGGATTTGAAAAGACCATCATTGAAAAGTTGTGAATTATTTTCCAACCTGTCGAGAAACTTGTGTGTGGTTTTCAATAAGCTGGTCTGGATCTTCCATGTGTTTCTCGGAAGTGATGAACATAACAGCTCATGGAATCTTTGTGAGTATTCATCTGAAACAGGCAAAAGCTTGAATTTATATAAACTGATTTTTTAATCACAATAAAAATTGTATTAAATCATATCTTTTATATTTCATCAGTTCTTCTAATTACAGTATACATCCTTCAATATGGCCGGATACAAACATGTAATCCCTGACTTATAAAGTAAAGAGGTGGGCTTATTACGTACTCGACAATGAAATAACATTTGGTAATACATAACTGAACAGCAATAGATATGATTGAGCTTACTACTTGAAAAATTACTGGCATGCAATTAATTAGTTAATAACTAACATTTGAGTGCTACTGTTACGTAATTTGTATTGAGAATTTTCTGTCCTAAACCATTTTCGGAAATTATTTTCCTAAGCTCTGTGCGGAAACTTCTGTCCCATAACACTAAACCCAGTGAGAAATGTCCGTCCTAAAACCCTTTTTGGAAATTTCTTCTGTCCTAACCCAGTAAGGAAATTTCTTCTTTCCTAACCCTGTGAGGAAATTCCTTCTGTCCTAACCCTGTGAGAAAATTCCTTCTGTCCTAACCCAGTGAGGAAATTTCTTCCGTCCTAACCCAGTGAGGAAATTTCTTCTGTCCTAACCCTTTGAGGAAATGTCTATCCTAACCTCTGTGTGGAAAGTTCTAATCCATAAACCCTGTATGGAAATTACTGTCTTAAACCCAGTGTGAAATTATATGCTGTCCTAAATCCTGCATGGAAATGTCTGTCCTTAACCTCAAGTGGAAATTTCTGTCCTAAACCCTGAGTAAAAATTTCTGTCCTAAATCCTGTACGGAAATATGTCCTAAACCCCAGGTGGAAATTTCTGTCCTAAACCCTGAGTAAAAATTTCTGACCTAAACCCAGAGTTAAAATTTCTGTCCTAAATACTGCGTGAAAATTTCTGTCATAAAGCGTGAGTAAAAACTTCTGTCCTAAACCATGAGTCATTTCTGTCCTATATCCTGAATAAAAATTTCTGTTCTAAACCCTGTTTGGAAACGTCTGTCCTAGACCTCATAGGGAAATTATTCTGTCCTAAACCGAATTTGGACATATGCCAGCAGCCAACCTACCTTGCGTAGGTTGTGAGGAGGGCCAGGCTTGCCCCAGAACATCAAAATAACATAACAACTGGTTCTGTTTCTGTTCTGGTTTGATCGCATCATCTTCCTCTTCCTTGTCCTCTTTGTCCTTCTACACAGACAGGAATAACAGAAATGAGTTGTAGGATACCTTACCAAATTAAGTTAACAAATTAGCAGAACAAATCATGGACTTTAGCAAGACTACTTTTAATAGCTTTACAAAATGTTATAAGGTAAGCAATTTTTCTTATATTTCTTTTGCCTTGTTATTTTTCTTGATCTTCTTGAAAACTCTGCAACATGAAGACTAAGTATATTTTTTTCCAAGTGATCACTAAATTGAAGAGTCTTCAGCAACAGCAAAATTCTCTGACCTTGAGAAGGGTCGGCGAGAGGATGTCCCACATTTCCCTGAAGTGGTCTAGCTTGTATTCCTCCAGTATACTACCCATACACTGTAGGGCTTCTAACTTGTAGGCCAGCCTCTCCTTCCGACACTCCTTCATCACAGCCTCTACAACCTTCAACATTATACATTATATACTGTAGCGCCTCTAACTTGTAGGCCATTATACATTATATACTGTAGCGCCTCTAACTTGTAGGCCATTATACATTATATACTGTAGGGCCTCTAACTTGTAGGCCATTATACATTATATACTGTAGGGCCTCTAACTTGTAGGCCAGCCTCTCTTTCTTTACAACCTTTTTCTGAATTTTACAAGACATGGCTGTGGGGAAAAAGTCCCATCAAAGAGAATACATGTATTATAAACAGTTAATTACTCCTGGCCAAATCTCATAAAACTGAAGGTATGGCTTTAAGTCTACGTTAAACTCATAAGATCTGGTTTATCATTTGTGTTGTTTAAAATTTGTTTGTTGTATTTTTCAAAATTTATTTATTTATTATTAAAACACCACTGACCTGTGAAATAGATGGTTGACCTTCTGTGTCTGCATTCTCCATAGATTTTCTGCTCAAACAAGAATAAGAATTTGTATAATTACAAAAAGGTTTTTTGGTTAGCACTTCAAATTGCTTCTGACAATCCCACACACTCATATTTATTTGTCAGATATATCCAACGAGTTGCATACCTCCTAAATATCATTTTAACTAATTTCATTGTAAACTTACAGCTGTATATAATATTGTGAAAAAAACAGGGAAAACATTGCTAAAGTGCCCAAACAGAATTGAACCTCAGCCTTTGAAATGATAATTTTTCTTCCTGAGCCAAAGAAGCTTGCTCGGTCAGATTTGTGACAGAGACTGTATTTAACACTATGTATACTGACCTGGTCCTTTTTAATTATTAATACAACTATTGGTTGATGGAATGACTTCCTACAACACACAAGACTTGTTGCCTGGCTAGTGAACTGTAAAAGTACTTTAAATCAGTTTAGGGCCTTTTCTCAAATAAATGTTATAAACAAAGTCACCCACCTGCATGATGTACACACTGTCTGTACAGCTTGTAGGAGAGCCTCCTGGAACAGACAAAATATATCAGGAGTCTTCAGTAAATTCTTCTGTCTATCGATTCAGCAGCACCATAATCAATTTGTCAATCAAGAAGCTCAAATTTGTTTTCAAATCTCTAAATATTTGCCCTTACATGTTTTTACACTCTACCCTTATAAAACAAAATTTTCTATAACCGTGGGATATAACTCTGACCCAACACGCACCTCGCAAGGTTCATCTATCTAAAAAAAGTATTGTTATTTATTATTTGTACTGATGGAGTTACCAAAGATGTGACTATATGAGCCAAATCTTGAGTACGAAAAAAAAAAAAAAAAAAAATTCTGACCCAACACCAACCATGTTGTTCAGCTAAAATCTCACTGGAAAGAAGGTATATCAGATCATTATAGAAATGTACACGAGTCCAAGAATCCATCAAAACACCCTCGTACCTTGCCTGTCCACGTCTTTCCCTGTAGACCAACCAGAAGAGCCGACAGTAGGCTGCCTAGGTGAGGTGGCCCTAACTGGGCCTGAAGTTTAGAGGCCACCGTTGCCATGGAGAGTGCTGCCTGTGCTTTAGTTTTCCAGGACTGGGACTCAATGCTCTCTCTCAAGATCTGGACAATTTCCTGGATGTACAGTCTGATTCCAGCCTCAGTACCTATTGACACATACAACACTCAATTACAGGTAGCACAGTTACCTTTGACATACCATATTTATCTCAATATAATTTAACAATTATCATAATAATTTGGAGTTTTATATACCGCAATATCATAGCAACATCACCATCTCTAAGTGGTTCACAAATTATCATCTGTGGTTATTGGGCCCTAAGCAACCAGCCAATGTCTTTCTCAACTCTCTGGGGAGGAAGCAGCCGGAGCTGCCATTTCGATGCTAACAGCTTACACACGACAATTCTGTTTTACCTCATACTCATTTACAGCCGGGTCGACTGCAACACAACAAATTAAATTATCTTTTTCGGTCATGTAGCCCTGCATCCTACTACTTGACCGCTGTGCCTCTGATTTATATGCAAGTGTTTGTTACCATCTTGCAGAAATTGTTTCAATTTTTTACCTATTCTCTAGATGTATTTCAAAACAGAAGTAGAATTTGTCCATACCTGGTGTTACCTCCAGCCAAACTTCATCCCAGATAGATAAGCTGTCCTCTGGGCTCTTAGATTTTTCTTCCTCTGAAAAAAAAAATTCATGAGCTTTGTTAATTACTAATTAGGCCCAGAAAATACTGAACTATCATGAGGTTAAAGAAATCATACGCAAAAATATGCTACTGGTAATCTTCATACGCTGTTTAAGGAGTGAAGGAAATGGCAAAGAGCAATGATCTGTTAAACAACATTCTATTATCTGGTAAGTTCCTCTAAAAATACATAATTTTGATATTTTTTTCTTAATATCGACAATAATATTAAATATCAGATTTACAGAAATAATGACTTGATCTTTAAAAGCTGCCAGGGTTCCCTGTTATCATTTTTGTTTTTTGTTTTTTGTTTTTTTTTTTATTACAATAAAGAAATGTTGAAATTTTTGAAAATGTATTTTTTTTCCTCCTAAAAAGTTTTTGAATCAAAAGTTTCCAGTTATCTTTAATTATTTAAAAAAAATTTTTTTTTTAATGTTTTTACTATATCAGCTTTAAAGAAAATGATTTTGATCTTAATGAATAGATTCTAGATGTTCCGCTCATTGCCTGATACAAAATAAGATTACAGAGTAAACACTTACCAGGTTTCTGTTCATGCATTGCAAAGAAGGCAAGAGGCATGGCCTGAGTGGCATGTCTTTTTAGAATATCTGGACTGTGTAGGCTCATCGAATGGAGAGTTAATCCACATGCTAACCTTGCAGTCTCCTCTGTCAAAGAAAGTTGTAGGATACAGAGTACAGTACACTTTTGTACAAGTTTGACTATTGTTTACTGGGTTTATCATCCCATGAACATCCTAAGTCATTTTGAGGCTCATTGTAGTAGCTGGTGGCTACCTTATTGAACAACATAAAGAAGGCCTATCTCATGCTAACCAGAGCAATACAGTTAGTTGTAGTGTCCTATCTGGGGACATGTTACCATCCAACAGCAATGGAAGGTCAGTTTTCTCAACTTCCTCAGAAACACAACCACTCCAGTAGGTGATAAAACCACACAGTCATGTACATCTCTAATCTTTAACTTATTAATAAGTTACAATAGTTTGATGTTCTACCAACTCCAGCTATCATGGTCCCTATACATAGCCACAATAAAGGACTTTACATTGCATTACTTTGACCAGTTTATAATTATCTAATCATGCTCTTATTGATTATCTTATTTTTGAAAGGATCAGTTGACAAATTTTGTCTTTTGAACTTCAGAATTTATTTGTGTTCAGCAACACTTATCAGATATTGACACTACATTGATTATGGTAGATATAGAATATGTAACATTGTTATTAGAGATTTTAATCAATGTGAGGGGGCCAAAAAAAAATAATCGTCTGAAAATGAAAATGATCACCAAACTGTTAGACAAAGAAAATTACTTCTTGCAGAAAAATTGTGACTTTTTACTGGGTATTGCTTATCAGTAATACTTGTTCCCACCGGCCCCCGCTATAAATAGTAACAGTGACCTCGACCTTCAGGAAAAATCCATCAAACTTGAACTTGTCCGAGATATTATCGTTCTTTGTCATTGTATGAAGTTAGCCCCCCCCCCCTCACCCCGCTCTATCTGATACAGTTCCTGACATCTGTTGATGTAAAAGCAGCTAAATGATGATGAGAGATCAGCTTACCTTCCTTGTCCAGGTACCAAGATCTTAGCTTAGCAATCAGCTTCTCAACACTGCTGTCCTTGGCCACCTATAATAGATACAAAATATTTACACGGGCACAATTATACAGGAAAAAAAATTAAAACACAGTGGAAATTCAAATCCAGAGAGATTTTGTTGGAATTTTGCTCTGTGAACAGCCTTCTGAGGTGGAGTCTCCATGTATTAGACATAGAAGAAGGTGGTTATCTCGGTCTGAACAACAGAGCCTTATCACATATTATCCAGACCAAATATCATTTTCAATGAGCTGCAGAAGACAGGGGTGGGCTTATTGCCATCCATGAGTTTATTACTAAACATGGACTTATTACCAAACATGGCCTTATTAGCAGGGCTTATTACCAAACATGGACTTATTACCAAACATGGCCTTATTAGCAGGGCTTATTACCAGGCATGGACTTATTACCAGGCATGGGCTTATTACCAGACATGGGCTTATTACCAGACATGGGCTTATTACCAGACATGGACTTATTACCAAACATGGACTTATTACCAGGCATGGACTTATTACCAGGCATGGACTTATTACCAGGCATGGACTTATTACCAGACATGGACTTATTACCAGACATTGGCTTATTACCAGACATGGGCTTATTACCAGACATGGACTTATTACCAGACATGGACTTATTACCAGATATGGACTTATCACCAGACATGGACTTATTACCAGACATGGACTTATTACCAGATATGGACTTATTACCAGACATGGACTTATTACCAGACATGGGCTTATTACCAGACATGGGCTTATTACCAGACATGGACTTATTACCAGACATGGACTTATTACCAGATATGGATTTATCACCAGACATGGACTTATCACCAGACATGGGCTTATTACCAGATACAGGCTTATTACCAGCTATGGACTTATTACCAGACATGGACTTATTACCAGACATGGACTTATTACCACACAAGGGCTTATTACCAGGCATGGACTTATTACCAGACATGGACTTATTACCAGAAATTGGCTTATTTCTAGACATGGACTTATTACAAGACATAGACTGCAAGGCAGGCTTATTACCAAACATAGGCTTATTGCTGGGCAATTAAGTATTCTTACCTTGACTAGATATCCTAATGCTGATGCGTAGGCTTTCTTCACAGATAAGTTACGGTCATTTATTCCCGTCAAAAAAGCCCCCATCAATTTCCCTGATGAAAACAATCATTTCATACTGTTCAGAAATCTGGAGTTATTGTTCCACTTGAAATAGATAGACTGCAGTGTATATAGAAAGACTACAGCTTAAATTATGTTTCTGAGACATTAAATTTCTAAAAACATACATAAATGTACCAGTAATGAAATGGAATGAACCCTCATACTGATTTTAAAAAAAAAATAGAAAAATTCTGAATCTTTTGATACTCATACACAGTCCATATAATGTAGTTAGGATTCTGAATTTCAACCTTTCAGAAAGTAATACTTTAAACAAGTATTAAACACAATGACTACATACTATATATCAAATAATTACCTGCGTGTGTTGAGAGATCTTTTGGACATTGATGGACAAGAGAAATTACAAAACTCGAACATCCAGCCTGGAAAAAAGTCGGAACTTATTCGTAATACCATGTAAAGATAAAACATTAGGAATTAAATGTTGTTTAGGAAGCAGAGGATTTAGTGGAAGTAAATTATAAACAAGTTCTACACAATAATCTAATATGCCACAATTAGGCATTATGATAAAAATGTTCAAGGATTAATTCTTAAAAGAGTTAATCAATAAAAACAAACTCTGTTAACAAAATGGTTGTTGGTTGATGGATTTAAATTTTAGCTTAGATCAATCAATGATTAATATGGTGTCCATCAATGAAAAAGTTGCTCTACAATTTTATCAGGGATGACAGATTTAGTTCATCTATGGAAGGTTCCTGCAAAATGTTATTAAAATTGGGGATTTTAAGGTAATGTTAAATTACATGTATTGTGAAATTGTTTGCAGAAGGCAGATAGGCAGCAGATTTATACCAGTTTCACCGATGTCCTCAAATAAGAGGACACAAAAGAAATATTCCAATCCTGCAAGAGTCATCGTTTTTAACATATAGTTGGTGACGGTAGCTATATACAAGGAAGCCGCTAGATTTTAAAGAACTTTACTCCATTATTGACATGGCATCAAAAATAATCAGCAAGACTTTTTTTATTCATCAAACCACAACAGGCTGGATGCAGGTCAGTCCCGTTGACAGTATTATGAAATAGTCAGTGAAATGATATCAGCAATCAGTATTTAGAAGTAACTTATCCGTTTATTTCTAATATATTCTGCATTTTAGGAATCATTAACTTCCATAATATCAACACTGTTTGAAAGAAACAAAACGTCATACGATCAATATTATCTTCGAATCCTGGCCAGTCAAAATGAATCACTTCTCTATACCAAACCCTCTATAAACCAGCCAAATATTACTGTGTACAGTACTATGCATGATCGTTTTATATAGAGGAATTCCAAATTATATTCATTTATTTACTCAGAAGTAATGATTATCAGGTGAAGAACATATATCAATCTTGCATTCATCATTGACATCTATAGTCCAACCCACCTAATACAAATTCTGATAATACAAAAACTCGCTTTATATGAATGAAAATCAAATCCCCTGCAAACCGTGTGATGGTACTGACCCGGAAACATGCATTACAGATCGCTAGGCCCGCGAATGCCTTGACAAGTTGAAACCATTCGTTCAAAATCAAAATGACGTACCAGATTGTGTTTTCAAAAATCTCTTAGACCTGGATATATTTGTAAGTAAGGTCAGCTCAGAAAGATTCAAACAAACACTGGTCAGTGATTTTTTCGCAGCTGCAAAACGTGATTAGCGCGATCGTGATATAACATTATGTAGCCGTTGTAGGCCTATTGTGTATTGGTAGGCCAACTGTAAATAACCAAAGACTGAACGCCACACACTTACAATGTACAATGTTTTAAACGTTTTATTTTTTATATTAAAAAATTAAATTATCATGCGGTTTTGTTTATTTTTAGTGAGAAATGTGTAACATGAGTTGCGTGTATACAAACATGTACGAAGTGTACATGTGATGTGTGTGCATACATGGTATCGCACATTGGAAATATGACCCCACATAATACGAAACCTGTATAGTACGAAAACATTTGAGGGGTCCCCAGAAATTCGTCATAACCGGGTTGGACTGTATAAGCTTCAATTGGTGTTCCAAGTTATATAAACAAATCATAAACCAGTTGTACCTTTGTACCGATGCCTATTCCACTTTTAATGAGATCTGTAATGCGGGGAACTAACTCTGTCAGCACTTCTTCATCTACATACTGGACGCACTGAAATATATCAACAGAGTCATTGACAAATAATACCAAATTACTCCTCACATACCATATTGAGTGTTAAAACTTGTTATTCAAGATCATGAAAATGAAATGAAGGATTTCAGCAAACAATTGTTCACAGCTTTGATTGCTAATAAAATTAAATCTAGCTGAATATTTTCATATCATGTACATATACATGTAAAACTTCTTTTTATAATATCTTTTTGATCATATCACTGAAATTGGAAAAAAAATCTTAAACATTTTCGAAATATTTTCTTTTTACAAAATGTGTTAGAAAATTGTTAGCACTGTTTTTCTTCCAACAGTAGGCCTAAAAAAGTCAAATCTATACTGCTGTGACAAACATTTTTATATTAAGGAATAAAGATTTAATACAATAGTTCTCAATTAATGTAGTGAAATCTTAATTAATTCTGGTGAATATAAAGTTAACCATAATAATTGTACTTAAATAACATAATTTCCTTTTACACTCCTCCCCTGATCTCCCAATTTCCTCCTAATTCCAAGAAGTAAGCTCAGACAGACAGACAAACAGAATCATTGTGAAACTGTTATTCCCCCCAACAAGTTGTATGCAGGTATAATTTTTTTTCTATAATATTGTTAAACATTTAGATGTAAAAAGATATTTCCATTTTTTGGTGCTCTAATGTAGGCATTAAATATGTCTATATACAAACCAAATTCACAGTTTCCATCATGGGTGACATCTTAGATGCAGCTATTCTTGCGCTATCCAGCTGAAAAATGTAGAAAAATAAAGGGTAAGAGAAAAAGACAATGATTTAATAAAAATACCTTGGCTTTCATCTCTTATAAATATCTTTTTTAGTTTTAATCATAAAACATGCTCTAGAATTAATTCTGCTGTTTAAAATTGCGTTATCATTTTAAAGTTAGAAAGTTATTCAATCTTTTGAGTAAGACTATAGCAATGTGTAACAAAACAAGCACTGGTGGCCATCTTGAATTTCCAATCAGGCTCAAAATACAACATGCATATTAGTATAGGATCCATAATCATAAACACATTCCTTAAGTTTCAAGAAAATCATTTTGATAATTCTTGACAAACAGCAGTAAAAAGTCTAACTTCAAATTGAAAAAAAAAATTGAAAATGGCTGTTGATGAAAACTCGGTGGTAACAAACTTCAAATGAAAAAAATCAATTAACATGTTAATAAAGTTTCAAGAACATTCCATTTGCAGTTTTCAAATTTATGAAACAACAGTAACAAGAATTGTTTGTGGGAAAACAGACGGACGAAAAGTGATTTGAAAAGCACAGCATCTGATGATGACAGATTAATAAATACGATCATTTTAACTTTATACGGAGTATAGGTACACTATGACAGACATACACACCTGATTCTGGGCTGCCTGGCTGTCCGACACACGGAGACTGTAGTAATTAAGAACTTGAGGTTCCAGCCCACTAACAGCCTCTAACAGTGCGGTGACAAGGATAGGGATATGTGGCTTCAACAGAGACCCTGCGTTCTTACTGATCTTCAGTATGGTTGACAACCTGTATATATATAGAGGTCGGACAGTGGTAGAGTGTGAGGATTCAACAAAAGGCCCAAAGGTCCTGCATTGCTTTAACCCGCATATCGCAGCAATCATTAGTAAAACATTTTTTTATTATAGTGAGATCAGAAAATAGTTCCCATTTAGGTATCTCTCTCATTGTCATGGGGACAGCATAATTCATTGAAAAAGATCTTCCTTTCTGGTTCAAAAGATTAAAATCTGATTTTTGAGTACCCAGATCCTATTATATACAACATTGACTCCTTTTCACTCAAATTTGGTCAAAATCCATTAATATGAAGATAACTGTCACCAGTTCAGTCAAAATCAATTATATAGTAATATCAGGCTAACGGTATGACATCAACATCGGTGAGTTAAAATTAAATCCTGCGATAGATGGTAGATGGAAATCAACATATTACGAGTAAGTATAATCAGGGAACATATCTAGACATGTTTACATTTTTGTATTGTTATATATGGCAGACAAAATTCAGTGATTCATTTCTTAGGAAGTTTATTTTCAAGATTTGCCTTAAAAATTCAGGACAGCAAAACAACATGAGAGTAACTGCTTTAATTTATTTTCCGGATCAATATCTAATCCAGGGTCATAAAATGGAATCTAATTCTTTTTTTTCATGCTATAAGCTTCCTATCAGATTAACATACCCTATCTTCCTGACATCCGACACAGAACTCTCAATGCTGTTTTTATATTATTAACTTCCTATCAGAATAACTTACCCAATCGTCCTGACATCGGACACAGAACTCTAAATGCTGTTTTTATACTATTAACTTCCTATCAGAATAACTTACCCTATCGTCCTGACATTCGACACAGAACTCTGAATGCTGTTTTTATACTATTAACTTCCTATCAGAATACCTTACCCTATCGTCCTGACATCTGACACGGGACTCTGAATGCTGTTTTTATACTATTAACTTCCCATCAGAATACCTTACCCAATAGTCCTGACATCCGACACGGAACTCTGAATGCTGTTTTTCAGTAGACAAGGAAGTACAGCCTTAGTTGCCTCCTCCCCAATCTTGCCATAGTTGACATCACAAATCTTAATAGATGCCTGGAAAGTTAAATTACATAATACTGAAATCAATTTCTCGAATGATGATTATTTAAGTCACCGTTGAACCTTGTTATTTCGAAGATATCCTGAGCATTTCTTGTTCCTGTAGGTAAATGAGTTTGTGAAAACAGTGTGTTCCTGGGACCTGTGCAAACTTCATATCATCGATTTTCCAAGATATACTCATGAATAAAGATATATTTGAATCCAATTGCTGAAGGAAACAGAAGTAAAGATTCGACAATCTTGATCCATAAATATCACAGAACTCATTTGCAGAATGAAAATTACCAATACTATTCAGGTCAGGAAATAGAATCAATTACTGAGAGTACACGTACATTATTACATTTTTACCAGTGAAATATTGAAAATTATTCATTCTATAAAGAGTGAAAAATATCACTTTTTCTGATATTTTCCACTATAATATTTAAAACACTGATTCTGAAATGGTTTTAAAGGGAAACTAATTTATGCGAGGCCAGTGGGAATAAATTCTCAGATACTCACACGACTAAGACACCGACAGGCCAGATCAGCTGCATTGCGAACAGACTCCTACAGAAAAACACAACACGTCTGTAAATAGCACAAATTAATTAAAATGACTCTACCATAACAAATAATAATCAAAATTCACAATCAACTTATAGACAAAGTGTAATGTTGTATTTCTATGAATGCTCCCTTAAATTACCAGGTTGTACAGCCCTGTCATGTTCTATTTCATTCCTCCCTAGCTCCTTCAACAAAGTTTTCAACCCCAAAGGAACACATGAGACCCACCCCTGTGAGTATTTGGTTGGGGGCCAAATGCAACATGAGAGGAAAAATGTCATGACTAGACTGGGACTCCAACCCAGAACCTCCAAAACTCTAACCCTTTGAGCTATCTGTTGCTACAAGCATTCAGTCCAGTTCTGCTACATTGACAATTATATTCTATTGTACATGTAGTACATACATTTTCAAGATTATTTTAAAATATCCTTTGTGTCATTTTTTTTTTTAATCATGAAAGTTTTTTTTATTTGTATATCCATTTACTGAAAATCATTATCCTTTAAATGATTGATACAAAGCTAATAATGTGTGTTATCTGAGGTACAAAGCATTGACATAACACAGATCAACAAAGCACCACAATGACCTCACATTAACTGTTATTGTCTCGTGATCTAGAATACATCTATACTACTGTGGATACAATCAAGATTAACACTAATACTAGAGTGTAAAATATTAACTTTATATACCTTGATGTCATCTCTGACTCGGAGGCAAGACTCCCACAATTCCGGCAGGAGGTCCACAATATCGTCTAAAGGTCGTCCTCTTAAAAGGTCATTGACGGCCAGACAGCTGGATAAACAAAACAGAAACACCTTGTTATCTTGTCCTACTGAGACATCTTAGTACATTGTACCATAAACATTATGCTGTTACAGTATATCAGGAAGGCCAGGTTTATGAGATTTCCATGGCATTTTTACATAGCCCTTTCAACAGTTGACAATACTATCATATAGATATAATGAACTGCAGTGAAAACATATCAACCTTTTAACAAACCTTCACTTTATTATTTATTTTCAAAACAAACTTTTTAGAACATTTTCTTTCTTAATCAATCCTCCCTAGTGTAATGAAGAGTAATTCAAACTTATGCCTAAAATACATTATAATTATTTTTCCTGAAATACATAAAATAAGGATCAGCAGAATTTTATTTGCTCTGGACATATAACCACATGTTTTGTTTCAAGAAATACTATGGTTGGTCAGTCCTAATTGACCATTATAGATGCCAGTCAGTTTACTCACCTCGATTCTCTTATTCTCCACTGATTATTCGTGAGATTCTTTATCAAATCTGTTGCAATTTGTTTCATGTATTTGTCGACCTAAATCAATATAAAATGGCCCTGTCACAATCCATAATACACATATTCACTGTTCGTAACTGTTGTTTGCATAAAAATAATGTTTATGCAGTGTCAGTAAAACCTCGTTACATTGCCTCCAGTTGTCCATCATAAATTACGTTGTTGTCAGGTTACAATTGTTTTTTCGGCATAGTCGTATAATATTCTTTTGGCTCCGGATATGATGCGACAGGTGGCGTTACTGGTCAATTTGAGGTCATTGTAGCGGTAAATGCAAAATGCATGTATGCAGTTAAAAACCGAAACAAAATTAAGATTGAATGCAAGCTGAATAAGTGGATGTATCTTTTAAAATGACAAATTAATAAAATTATATTCCGGATTCAAATGCAATCTTATTATCACCAAAAATGATTCAAACCGATATAATTTTGCTATCCAGTTTATTTCACTAGTAGTTTTACGTTATAACCACAAACATTAAAACTATGCCGTTTATCTTTTCCAAAGATATTTCTTGTTAACTGTGACATCATCTGTGACATCACGATTCAAATCCCAAACTAAAACCTAAGTTGCAAGTATCAAAATTCAAAACGACCATTTGTTAGTGAAGATAGTAATCATGATGTTTTAAAATTTTGATTTCTGAAGAAATATAGATATTTTGAAACTGAAACATATGGGTTGTATCATGACTCACAGTGTTATTGTTGTCCTGTACAACTGCCTGCCAGATACTGCTCATCGCCAGCTGGATCTTAGGGTTAGGATCAAACTGGTATCTATACAGTCTGGGAACAAGCTTGTGTAGGTATGGTGCCAACTGTTCCCCTGCCTGGGCCGCTATGGTGCTGAATCCAAAAGCTGCTCCCTAAAAATATAACAGTAAATATTGGTATTTTTTTCAGTTTTGAAATCTTTTTTATTCATCCTTTTACATATAGTATACATACAGGTACATATATTACATGGTATAATAATACAGACATATCATTACAGCAGTAAGATGTACAATACGTATTAATTGATGAATAGAAAAAAAAAAGGATTGGTTTTTTTTGGAATACAGAGACAAACAAACAAACAACCTTCCACTCACGCTTTCTCTCATTTTAATATATTGTGTTTAAAGGTATAAAAAAAAAAAGAAAAACTTTTGACTTACTTTTAAGTACATGTACATGTTATGATGTGTGTAAAGAAGATCTGAAAAATTATTCACTTATATAGACCATTTTTTCACAAAACTATCATAATCCATGTTGTTTTTGTAAATTACCTCCTCTGTTTTTAGATACAAATCTAGTTCTTTTATGAATCCATTAATACAGGGGAGACCATTTTTAATTTTTTGTTTATAAATATGGAATTTTGCTATTAATACTAACGTTTTATGAATCCATTAATACAGGGGAGACAATTTTTAATTTTTTGTTTATAAATATGGAATTTTGCTATTAATACTAACGTATTGAGATATTTGACTTCTTGATCTTTATGTAACTTTCCCAAGATTACATCAGTAACATGTAATTGTAAATTAGTTAAAGTATTATCATATAGCCATACTTTGAAATCTTCCCAGAAGATTGCTACTAGTCTGCATTCCTAAAAAATGTGGACTATAGTTTCTGTATGACGGTTACAAAAAGTACATAATGGAGAGTCCTTTAGGTTTATCATATGTAGATATTTGTTTGTACTTATAATCCTGTGTATTATTCTATATTGAAACCATCTTAATTTACAGTCTATAGTGGATTTAAAAGGGATTATGTTTATTTTTTTCCACCATACTGTACCTTCTACCAAGTTCAGTTCTTCTGACCATTTTGTAATGTACTTATTGTTTGTTTTTAAGTTTTAGTAAATATTGGTATAATATTATATTATTAAAGACATATTGTTATTAAGGATTTATTTCTGATATATAAAGAATATTCCTTGAAAATATGGAGTTTAACAGGTTATTGTGAATCTTATTATAACAAGAGGCACATTGGCTTTAGGGGTCACCTGAGTTCTGAAATATTTCAGTGAATTTGACCCTTTTTGGCCTCGCTCATCAGCCCCTGGGGGTCAGTCAGGACCAACATTTGCATATCATCAAACTGTCATCCCAACCTGCTTTATTATTCAAACCAGGTTCAAATGAATTCCAATAGAAATCCAACAATTGACAAATATGTGATTTCCCACAATATACTAAAGCAAATGTTATCCCCTCCCCCGGGCAAATGAGAAACCCAAGGGGCTTGAAATTCCAATTTTGGTAAAGCACCACAAGACCTTTCCATCTAGGAAGATAATTTGGTTCTACCTTATTTGGGTCTTGAGAAGATTTTTGAAATTTCAGCCAATTTGAACCCTTTTGCCCCACCCCTCAGTCCTCTGGGGGCTGGGAACCCTACAGTTTTGGTTGACCTTTGGCCATGGGAAGTTCCTGCAAAATGTCACTGAAATTGTTTCAAGTTTTTCTGAGAAGAAATCAAAACTGTAAATTGTTTAAACTGTTTGGACACACGATGGACAACAGAGGGCAGACACATACAATGGATAGAAGGCTATTTAGAAGTTATTTGAGACTCATCTCAACAAACCTTTTTGGAGTTCCACATAGCATTGTGATTGGCTAAATACATGTTTACTCTAACAACACACCTTTTGGAGTTCCACATAGCATTGTGATTGGCTAAGAGCATGTTTACCCTAACAATAAACCTTTTTGGAGTTCCACATAGCATTGTGATTGGCTAAGAATATGTTTACCCTAACAACAAACCTTTTTGGAGTTCCACATAGCATTGTGATTGGCTAAGGGCATTTTTACCCTAACAATAAACCTTTTTGGAGTTCCACATGGCATTGTGATTGGCTAAGAATATGTTTACCCTAACAATAAACCTTTTTGAAGTTCCACATAGCATTGTGATTGGCTAAGAGCATGTTTACCCTAACAACAAACCTTTTTGGAGTTCCACATAGCATTGTGATTGGCTAAGTGCATGAACTTATAGATAAGGTCAGGCTGGTTGAGATCGTTGGCCATTGAACATAGCTCTTTATACGTTGATAAACTTCCACTGCAACCAAAAAGGAAAGAGAAAATGGTTATCATACCTCTCCTCACCTAGTAATAAGCCGTCTAATGAAATTCTGTAAACATAAAGTAATAACACAGTAGCTAACTTTATAACCTCTATCCCAAAACTTCAAAAAACAAGGTTATAGTATCGGTTCAAAACACTGAATCAATCAACCATGAAAGGTAGATCAGACTCAGTCAATGTAACATATCTTGTGCAATATATTGAGTTATCTTAGAATCATCAGCTGTGTATGTTTGGTTAATGTTGCCTTTATAGAACACTGCATGTCGGACTGATATCCTCTTTATCAGTATAAGCAGAACCCACATTGCCATCTTAGATTTTTTGGCCAAGACTTTCATCTGATGACTTTGATGATTTTTTAATGATTTCTCATTAAATTCCAAGATGTTTGTTCCATTTTTTTTCAACACATAATAAGTACTAGCTAAGAACAAGAGATCCCAGAAGGATGTCGGTGCCCACCATTTAATTATTATTATTGGTAATCTGCATCACTGATCATTTCTCTACTTTTCTCTTCTTTCCCCTTTTCCTTTTAATAATTTGACAACAAAGGAGACCTTCAAATGAAATCTTATAGAAGTCTCAGAAGAACTTATACTGTGAACAAGAAATAGCAATAGCAAATTTCAACTGTCAAAATCACAGATGGCTACCTATTGGCCAAGGGACAAAGGGGAGCCTACTCGTGATCAAGTTTGAGAAATGTCATTTCAGACACATACTTCAATCTGAAGAAATAGATTACAAACTTCAATCCATTTCCCCCCCAATTAGTCTCCAAATTCAACATGCACAACTAAGCACCAAGGTGAACCACCATATAAAATCCATGAAAGATCCATAAAGAAGTTCTGAGAAACAGTGATAACAAACTTCAACCTGTCAAAATTCAAAATGGCTGTCTGTCGGCCATTTTTCTCAGTATTCACTATGCACTAGGGACCAATTCAAGGGGACCTTCATAATTCTGAATATTGAGAAAGACATATCTCAGCTCACGATGGTGGACTAAATATGAAACCTTACTTCAAAAACTTCAGAACTTCAATACATGTACTATGGTATGAATATGTACGAAATCTATTGAGGGGCTCACTGTAAGTGAGGGGTATAAATACTTACCTGTCTGGAGTTTTACCAATAGATCCCCGTCGTGTCGTATCGTGTCGTGTCGTGTCATGTCATGTCTCATATTATATTATGTATCCCCCGCCCCACCCGCCTAGTTAGTGAGGGGTAGAAATACTTACCCGTCTGGAGTTTTACCAATATATCCCTGTTATATCATATTATATTATATTATGTATCCCCCGCCCCACCCACCCAGTAAGTGAGGGGTATAAATACTTACCCGTCTGGAGTTTTTCCAATAGATCCCTGCTCAAAGATCTTGCTTTCACCAGTTACTTCCTGCTTTGCTCTGAAAAAAGTAAGCATATTACATAACCACAAAATGAAAAAAACAAACGGTCTGTATCGTATATCTGGAAACTTCAGCAATCATGACAAAATACATTCTCACAGTTAACTCAAAATTGATAATATTATATCCTCTCCCCCAAAAATGCTTCTGACCAAATTAGGCCAATGTCCACTAAGCGGTTGGGACTTCTAGCAATTTATAGAAAAAGTAAACAGACAACGGATGATGGATACTGCACAATGTCAAAAGCGTACCAGCCAGAAGGAGGAATATATAAGCTTGTAAATTCAAACAAGAATGACCTGTTGTGTTGACTTTTTCATGGAATATTCAATGTAGGCGATCCTATTGGTGCAAAGGTTTGTCAACCTGGTAATTGGTGTTTCAGTGCATCGAGTACATAGCACACTTGTACATGTTGTGGAGCAACTTGGCCACAATCATGTAAGTAGTAAAATGGTCTGTTTAAATTGCAACATTGAATATTCAAATCATTCACAATTCAACGTCAAGTAATTTGTGTCGATGAACTGCGGAGCATGAAAGGTCTTACAAAAATATACAATATAATTATACATAAGCTTACTGAGCCTGGTTGCTGTGTCATACGCTCAATGTGCCAATATATACAGGTCCAAAAAAAAGATATCTTGAGATTTGAACCCTTCACACTAAGACCTGCCCATTATCCATTACTTCAGTAACTAACAACTTATCCCACACGACTGATTTGTTAATGAGAACAGTACAAGTCTTGTACATCATTTTAAACTGTTGCATATACAAGTATGAAGTGCATCTATTACTAATATTATCAACTCATCTGCAATCAATATGCCAAGTTCAACACAACAGGTCATTCTGATCGAACTACGGTACTTAATGACTTGGTACTGAATTTGATAAAGCTATTTTTAAAATTTTTGGGATGAAAATGGTGTAACAAAAAATAAGTGACTTACCTTTTCCCAGTCATCAGCGTATCTACCAACTCAGCTACAAGCTCGTCCTTCTGTTTGGCGGAACACACCTCATAAACCATACCCAAACCTTTGGACGCAATGTCCTGAGTTATATCTGTGAATAAATGTTGTTTTATCAAGTTGAATCATGAAAGTAAACACTAATGCTATTTCTCTACATTATGCAGAATTTGAAACTAAATATTGTTATCAAACATATTATTAATTACTTTCAATTTCAATGATTCTGAGAAAAACATTACATATTTGGGAATTCTTTTTATCTACTGCCCTGTGGGCAGCCAGGGTTATTTTGGGGAGGTTCTCCTAGTAGTAGCTGGTGGCTACCTCATGTAACAACATATATACAGAAGGAACAAAACAAGCTTTTTTAATAGTAATTAGCTCGAGGGTAAAATGCTTTCCCAATGGCAACCACAGCCACACAACACGTACAATCCACGATTTCAGTTTTCCTGAGAAACACCAATCACCCAAGCTAAGGATCAAACCAAATGTGTCAGATCTTCACTCACTGATTATGAGCTTATTTGCAGCTAACATACAGATGTAACACATACCATCATTTTCTGACAGCATCTTCATAAAGGCTCTCTGAATCTGGAGAAGACTTGACTGAAGGACTTCATGAGTGTTGCAGCTCTTCACTAATGCCAAAAGCCATATACAGGCAGCCTGAAAGATACACAAACCTGATGTTTACAAAATATTTCAAAACTCTCTCGAGACATTTCGGTTACCAGTACTTTATCTACACTCTACACTTCCCACTAAAATGTCCCTTGGATTTTGACTTGTTAGTATTTAAAGTCTAAGCTATGGAAAATTAAATTGTTGCAATTTCTTGAAGTTACTTAATTTGTCAGAACCAATATTCAACAAAAGTACCCCTGTAATAGTCAAGGAGGGACCTATTTCTTTCAAAAAATATCAAAAATTGTTTTAAAACTTGCAATTACTCAGAATTGGAATTATTCCCTCTAGAAAGATTTCTGCAGGTAAAAATGCCCTCAATTTAAAGAAATTTCAGAAATCAGAACTGAAACGATAAAATTAAAACTTGCCTGTCGAAGATGTGGGTTGACGTTGACAATGTACTTGTTGAGAAGTAGATCCATATACCATGCCACTTCGTTAACACTCTTACTCGTCCGGCTCTGAGGAAGAATTGAGGGTAGATATGTTATCCTGTTACAGGGTTTGTTAAATTTGTTTTTCTTTTAGTTATATTACAAAATCTTTCCATAGAATTGTAGATTGGTACTCCTTATTGAACTATCCATATCAATATATATATATATATATACATATATAGGGTCTAGTAAGTAATAACGACGGTATAAACCAATATAGGTACTGGATCCTAACAAACAAATGTTGGATGCGTATTACTAGAAATAGATATATGTCAAGTAGTAATAACGACAGTACAGACAAGTAAATTGACTTGTCTGTACTGTCCTTATTACTACTTGACATATATTATATATTTACCAAAACAATGTTCTCCCAATATTTTCAATCAAAGATAACATGACATCACTAGGCATCTAACCAATAATAACTAGCTTGCGTTAGCACATTTGTCATATACATGTAGATCTAACTTTTATTTGAATGCATGAACAGCTTTTGAATACTTATGAATTCTTAGAAAATAGAAGTTTCCTAGTAGCCCCTAAATCATTGGTAGAAATGAATAATTTATTTAATATAATATCCTAATTTGTGCACAGGCCATTTGGTCAAATTCTCCAAACTTGGAGATACCCTTGCCAGTTGCCAGTGTTTATGATCTCGAATCTCAACATACTGATTTACAAGCCAGTTATGTGATACATGTTAAAACTGCTTTTGTTTACATCAAGTTACAAAAGAAACAATTCGTATCACTTAATACTTTTACATATTAATTACTAAGTGAATTAAACTTGGTTATGGTGTGTCGTCATGGCAATATACCCTTATATGGTTATTTCAAGTAAAGTTTATATAAAACTTCAGCTATCTCCAAAAATAAAATTAACAATAGTGGAAATTGACATGTTTTCTTATTATTATCCATTATGTACACTTTCATTAGGAGTGGTAAATTTACAATATCTGACTGATTTCAAATTACTTAATATGTAACCCTGGTAAATACAAGCCGCAATATACTGCTCCGCTAGAGAGATCTTCTCTTTAGCTCGATCGGTTGAGCGTAAGACTAGTAAGCCAGAGGTCCCAGGTTCGATCCCTAGCGGAGGTAGTGATTTAAATTCAATTTAATCATGCGCTCGGTTACACTTACATCATTTACACGTCCCCGAAATAATTTGTCTAAATTAGACAAGGTTATTTATGAATTAAGATATGTCCATCTCCTAGAATTATTTTCCGGGGTATTAAATTACACCCAATTTTTCTACATACAAATAGGGGAGATAACTTAGGCACGACTTACATTGAATTCTTCCTCAGTTTCTGTCCACACATCTCTAGCTGCTACTGACGTGATGCCCTGTGCACTATACACCAAGGCGTCCCCCATCGTCATATTTAACTCAATCTGTTTGGCCTGTAGGGATCGAAATAGCTTATTCTCATATTAAACTTTTATCAACAAACATTTCATAAATAAACACCTACTTTGAAATTCTTTTTTTGATAAATAATTAATATAAATCTGAATAATTTTTCACTGTAGCTTTCAACAGTCAGATACAATGTACAAGGTCAAATTTCTTCTTTGAAATTTTCTAATAGCGGGTTTAATTATCTTGATATTCCCGAGAGGCTTGATACATTTAAAAGCATATTAATACCAGATAATTTCAGAAAATTTAATTCTAATATTTCAAGATAAAAGTTTAGTAAATTTTATTAACATTTAATGAAAGAAGTTTCAAATTGACAAATAATTTTAATTTTGTTTAATTTTGTTTCTGACCTTTGCTGCCTCCATCATCTCCTCAATTACTTTCTTTCGATATGGGAATTCTTCCTCACCCACACAGATGTAGCCAAGACACAAGGCTGTCTTTTCTTTTGTCTGAAAAAATATGTATGTCAGTATGACAAATACAAACAGCTGCTATACACATGCTATCATAAAGTTACCCTTAGTGTTAAAATCATATCACTAATTAATACATAATAAAAAATGTACCTAGTATATAGAAGTTTCAATTTTAGTAATCAATATATGACCTTTGACACTAATCTTGACGGATGACCACAAAAAACTCATAATGCATAGATCTTGACGTTATGATACATGGGTTTTTTTTCACTGGTTTGTGAAGGAACTTTTCTCAATTTTGGAATAAAATTCCTTTGGTGAATTGGCTATATGAAGAAAATTCTCTTAACAAAAATATGATTTTGGGGAATGTGGCATAAACATGAAATATTTGAGTTGGCGATTGGGTCAATGAGACCCCAAGAGATATCCTTTGATAAGTTTATGTGGAAATTAACAATAAAATTGTTTACTTGTCATAAAGAAAGGTTTCATCAATATCTGCTGATAAAAGTTTATGGACAATGTGCAACATATGATGGATAATATCCTTAAGATGGACAGTATATCCCATTTATGGCATAAGCTCACCAGTTTTTTTTTTTATTTAAAAAGATAAATAAACAAATAAATAAGCTCATCCATTATTTGGACAAGGTGAGCTAAAAAAAAAATCTTTAAACTACTCATATAATACCTTATTGGTTTCCTTTCCTGATGTAACCATTTTTAACAGTACTTTAATCAAAGACAGCTTGGTTAGCTTCTCCTGACTGTCACCTTCGGCACCAGATGGCAGCAGCAGTGGTGAGTTCCTGCCTATCTCCCCAATGGCAAGACATACAAAGGGTAGTAAAGGGTCGGGAACTTCGTCTGTGGGCTTCAGGAGTTTCACTACAAAACCAACAAGGATATATAGCATTTTCTCTGGAATACGGAACATAAGCAACAAGCATGCCGGGTATTGCTAGATCCCATACTGGTCCCTGATAAAAATAGTAACAGCGACCTTGACCTTGACCCAAAAACACTGAAAATGGAACTTGATCTGTAGCTACTCATACTGAAGTTACATACCAACTTTCACCAACATACCTTGAAGTATGGCTGAGTAAAGTATGGAAAACTAAGTGGACGGACTGATGGACGAAAAGACGGACAGGGAGGATACCTATATTCTCTTACCCTTGACAGGGAAATCGGCAGTTTTACCGGGGGGAGATTTTCTTATTTCACCCTAGGGAAAAGACAAGCTACACATGCTCTTTGAACTTGCTCTAGTTCTCATCACTATGCCATCACTATGACCTGACCCAGAACTGCTTTTAAGTGGTCACACATGCATATGTTTGTTTGCTTGTTTACCTGTCTGCATACTATTTGAGGAGGGGTTTTGCCAAACTAACTTATTTTTACTTTGGCCTAACATGGTGGCAAATAGGTCTATTTGACTTAAAATATTACAATGATGGTGTCTATTACAAACCTATATCGTGAACCGCTGTAGTCATGGCAGTCATTAACTTGGCGTCCACTTCACTATCAGTCTCCATACCATTAGAATTCATCCTCAAATACTGACCTATCAGGTAGCCCAGAGCTATGATAGATCCCTGCTGTACTTCAAAATTCTACAGTGCAAGTAAAAAAACAATCAAAACCTAGACATATATTATCACAAATGATCAGTAATTGTTTGTTTGGAAATAGAAATAAACATTATCAATATGTATGGTTTCACCGTCAGACAAGGAAGACCAAAATGATTCTTGTTGAAACAAAATTCATTCAAGGCATTTTCAATAAATCGTATATGACCTATGTGTTGATGACTTCCGAAATAAAGAAATTAAATCTTGATGGTTTCTGGATAATATGCAGCTGACTGTTAATAGTACTGTTTAAATTAAATGAATTTTTTGTGCTCCAGTTCGACAAATACTGAATCCCCCAGTTTGGTAAATATTTTTTTTGGAATATTCTACCGTCTAGGTAAGAAATGCTAATCATTAGTGATGTCCTCACTTTGCTGGAAACTTTGTCGGATAATTCCGTTATGGCGTCATTGATCTTGGTCTTGTCTGGTTGATGACACAGGACAGTAGCATGAAGCTGGCTTGCGTAGGTTTTCAAATCATCCTTACTGGAGAAAATGTATCGCTGAAAAAACACCGTAATAAATAATTTACTAAAGCATTCCAAATTAGATTTACATGTGAGGCAACGCATGAAGCAGGTAATTACTAGACTTATAATAAAAAGATTTTGATACTTTTTAAATTTTAATATCTCAGTGAAAAGATCATTTTTTGTTTTTATGTATTTCAGCTATTCAACATTAACAGTATTTCAAAACTGATGATTTTTTTTTTGCGTGATCAATTCCAGTTCTGTACGAAGTCATTAACATATTAAGGACTGACCTTTATCCAGTCCAAGTTCTTCATGAACTGTGAGGATAGTTTTGTTGGAGCCATGGAAACCAGTTCTAACAGACAGTACATACTGGAAGTTCCTGAAATGTCAAATTATTATACAGTTGCTTCTTGCTTTATAAGTTAACACTCAAATCTCTTTCTCTCCGTGGTGGGACAAACCCAACAAACTGTGACTGACTGTTGACTGGTATTAAAGACATGAAACAACAGTTACTGTTTTGTCAAAGTAATCAGATAAAAACCATTTAAAATTCAGATCCAGAAAACCTTATGGTACATTTGTATGTCCTCAAACCCATCAAGTAGCAGACATCAGTGATCACGATCAGACAGATGCTTCATCATAATCATACGAATGCTTGGGGAGTGTTTAGATGTTCCATGCAGGGGAACATTTTTGACTTGACCACCTTGTTAAAATTTTCGAACAATTTTAGTGGAAAACAGTCTAAAATACTTATCTTTCTACAGAGAGTAAGGTCACAAATTCTACCTTAATTTTATGAAACTGTTTTTTTGGACAGTGACTAAAGCTGTCAAGACATTTGTACTACTTCAAGTATCTATCTCAACAAACTTTTTATTTAGATTGTGGTCAAGTATGACCCTTGACCCTTAAAACTAGACCAATACCCACCACAATCTGTTGAAAGCTTAAGGTTCATGACATAATTTGTACACAAACTTTATGCTATGGACAGATTCACTGATACACAAACAGCTCAACAACACATCCCTAGAGTTTGGTTTAGTTTGTTTTGTTTAACGTCCTATTAACAGCCAAGGTCATTTAAGGATAAGCCAGGTTTTGGAGGTGGAGGAAAGTGAGGTGGAGGAAAGTCAGAGTACCCGGAGAAAAACCACCGGCCTACAGTCAGTATCTGGCAACTGCCCCACGTAGGTTTCAAACTCGCAACCCAGAGGTGGAGGGCTAGTGATAAAGTCGGGACACCTTAACCACTCGGCCACCGCGGCCCCAATTCTGCTATACATCAGTAAGTAGCTTCACCTCCAACAACAGTAAGAAGGTGTTTGATAAAGTCGAGGTATATCTGTAGGGAGTCCGAGTCCAGCATTCCCAACAGGTATTTGGATACAGCCGGAGCTTGTTCCTGCATGCCACTCAACGAGTCGGTGTTAGGGATAACACCTGCCTCACGGGCCAGGCATGACCTCAGGTACAGTACCATCTGGGGACAGAAATCAAGACATTTAAAAGTTAAAACATGCAGTATAAGAATGAATCAAATATAAACAGAAGACAGGACTTAAATTTCATTATGAAAGAAATCACGGCAGAACACTTAACTCAAAAACTAAAAAAACATGAAATTCTTATCTCACTTTAAAAAAAATTTCATCCATATTCTTAAAATGTTAAAACTTTTTACTACAATAACTGTTTCAAGTCCAGAAGTGATTTTGACATCAATATTAATTTTGTCTTTTCCTTCCGACACATTAATATAAATTACATATTTGGGAATGAAAACTCCCAGAAAAGATCAATTATTACATCAAAGAAAAATTTGTGAGAAAATCATGAAGATGTCATAAAAAGATACCTTTTCGTCTTTGATATGAACATTGCCATGATTTTGATATTCAGATATTTTTCTTTAAAAGTTGAAAAACTTCCCATTTTATGAGGGTGGGGCCTGACACGATGTGTCAGAGGGACGTGTCAGAGGGACCAATCCTTATGACCACAAATGGGATCCAAATACGCTACTCATAATAAGGCTGAAAAGTATGACAGTACAGGTACCTGTTCATAAGCGATGGAGTTGAAGGCCATCACATGGTTCCCTGCCGTCACCTTGTGCTGAGTTTTAACTCGTTGGTCAGCCTATAACAACAAGTCAAAATGTCCAGCTTTAAATTCAAACCAACAATTGAAATTAAGCTCAGTTATGATTTATACAGCTAACCAAATAAAAGATCTAAGATATCACACTTCAGAAAAAAATTTGTCTTTGTTGATGGAAAATTTAGATGATTTGATACAAAGCTTATGAAACAGACAAGAAATTTCTGTTTTATTTATGATAACAACCTCTCCTATCTATAATTTGTGGTTTTATTTTATAGATCAAATTTGTAATTAAAAGAACATCTGGGACTAACAGTACTATGATCTATTTAAACTTTTAGTTTCAGAAAAACCAAATTAAATATTTTTGTCTTTAAAATGAAGATTAATATCTATATCAAGAGCCAAAAATAAGGAGGACTCAAAATCTTTGAGACTCACAGCAAATACATTTGATAATATCATTGATTATAATATAATATGTTTTAGATTAAAATAACAAAGATTGACAATCGTCTTAATGGCAGCTTTCACTCTTTGCTGGGTTCTTTGGGTATATATTATATAGACTGGCCACCATCCCTAAACTTTTCTACTAGATTATCTCCCCTAGTCTGAAGCTCTAGAATTAGACATATATCCTATAGACCAAAATTGTCAAGCTCAATTTTATCTAATACATCTACTGTAAACGTTTAAATTTACATGAGGGGGAAATTTATGCTAATTACACAGACTCCTTTTCTTTGCGGAAATTTCCCCTACATGTATCATTTTCATATCAATTTGCGTAATCTTGAACTACAAGCGAAAGTGGATCGATCGCGAAAATGACCCCCCCCCCTCCCCCCCCTGCGAGTATAGTTTACATATTGAAATCGCAACATTAACCCCCCGTGAAAATAATCATGTTTACAATATTTGAAAATCTCTCCTTGTCTGAATCTCTAGAATTAGACATATCCAAGAGACCTAAATCATCAAGCTCAATATCATTTCATATTTGAAAATTTCAGAGACTGAATGATATTTCACTGCAATGGAAAGGACATTTAAACACAGAATAACAAATGGTTTGAGTTTAAATTATATACCTTTTGTTTGATGTACATCATGGCACTAGTAAACTTTGGCATCTTTGGTAGTTCCTGTTTAACTGGGGACTTCACATTCTCTGTATTTGGTTTGGATTTCAATGCTTTCATCGCTTCTGTGCGTACATCCTCTTTACTGAAGTTTGTAACACAAAGAAAGTCAACTGCTTGTTACAGACTCAAAATTCAGAAAATTAATTGAAGTAAAATGAATGATGAAAGAATGAATAATATTGAGAGCAAATATTTGAATGCAAATAGCATAAGTTGTGATGTCATATTCTGATATCCTGACAACAAGCTGCAGCTTACATTCTGTCAAATAGGAATTTCATGGCTTATTTTTTGAAACAGACTTATTTTTGACACGGACTTATTTTTAGATAGTGATTCAGGCTGAGTGCAGCATATTTTCCTAGATTTTGGACAACACAAGTTGCCAATCCAATTACTCTACAATCCGAACTGAAGACCATCGCAGTGGAACAAATCATGCTTTCACTTTAATAACGACTTACGAAATACATGACTTATATTTTTAAAACTAAAATTTACATAGTGAGGCATGATTGGATTAAAAGAACAAGAGGCCCAATGGGCCTGTATCGCTCACCTGTCTCTACAGCAACTTTGAAGTTGATGAGGTCATTTCTAAAGATACAATGTTCTAGTCCTTCATTCCAGCATTCTATTGGCCTAATATCAGGTCTTGGAGGCTCTTGGCTATCGCAAATTTCACCCCTGTGACCTTGAATGAAGGTCAAGGTCATTTATTTGAACAAAATTGGTAGCCCTTCACCCCAGCATATTACAGGCCCAATATCAAGTCCCTGGGCCTCTTGGTTATTGAGAAGAAGTCATTTGAAGATTATAGCCTATTTGACCCATGTGACCTTAAATGAAGGTCAAGGACATTTATTTGAACAAACTTTGTAGCCCTTCACTCCAGCATGCTACAGGCCCAATATCAAGTCCCCGGGCCTCTTGGTTATTGAGAAGAAGTCGTTTGAAGATTATAGCCTATTTGACCCATGTGACCTTGAATGTAGGTCAAGGTCATTTATTTGAACAAAATTTGTAGCCCTTCACCCCAGCATGCTACAGGCCCAATATCAAGTCCCTGGGCCTCTTGGTTATTGAGAAGAAGTTGTTTGAAGATTATAGCCTATTTGACCCATGTGACCTTGAATGAAGGTCAAGGTCATTTATTTGAACAAACTTTGTAGCCCTTCACTCCAGCATGCTACAGGCCCAATATCAAGTCCCTGGGCCTCTTGGTTATTGAGAAGAAGTCGTTTGAAGATTATAGCCTATTTGACCCATGTGACCTTGAATGTAGGTCAAGGTCATTTATTTGAACAAACTTTGTAGCCCTTCACCCCAGCATGCTACAGGCCCAATATCAAGTCCCTGGGTCTCTTGGTTATTGAGAAGAAGTTGTTTGAAGATTATGGCCTATTTGACCCCTGTGACCTTGAATGAAGGTCAAGGTCATTTATTTGAACAAACTTTGTAGCCCTTCACTCCAGCATGCTACAGGCCCAATATCAAGTCCCTGGGCCTCTTGGTTATTGAGAAGAAGTCGTTTGAAGATTATAGCCTATTTGACCCATGTGACCTTGAATGTAGGTCAAGGTCATTTATTTGAACAAACTTTGTAGCCCTTCACCCCAGCATGCTACAGGCCCAATATCAAGTCCCTGGGTCTCTTGGTTATTGAGAAGAAGTTGTTTGAAGATTATGGCCTATTTGACCCCTGTGACCTTGAATGAAGGTCAAGGTCATTTATTTGAACAAACTTTGTAGCCCTTCACTCCAGCATGCTACAGGCCCAATATCAAGTCCCTGGGCCTCTTGGTTATTGAGAAGAAGTCGTTTGAAGATTATAGCCTATTTGACCCATGTGACCTTGAATGTAGGTCAAGGTCATTTATTTGAACAAACTTTGTAGCCCTTCACCCCAGCATGCTACAGGCCCAATATCAAGTCCCTGGGCCTCTTGGTTATTGAGAAGAAGTTGTTTGAAGATTATGGCCTATTTGACCCCTGTGACCTTGAATGAAGGTCAAGGTCATTTATTTGAACAAACTTTGTAGCCCTTCATCCCAGCATGCTACAGGCCCAATATCAAGTCCCTGGGCCTCTTGGTAATTGAGAAGAAGTCGTTTGAAGATTATAGCCTATTTGACCCATGTGACCTTGAATGAAGGTCAAGGTCATTTATTTGAACAAACTTTGTAGCCCTTCACTCCAGCATGGTACATGCCCAATATCAAGTCCCTGGGCCTCTTGGTTATTGAGAAGAAGTCGTTTGAAGATTATAGCCTATTTGACCCCTGTGACCTTGAATGAAGGTGAAGGTCATTTATTTGAACAAACTTTGTAGGCCTTCACCCCAGCATGCTACAGGCCCAATATCAAGTCCCTGGGCCTCTTGGTTATTGAGAAGAAGTTGTTTAAATGAAAAAGTTGACGCCGGACGGCCGGACGGACGGACGGACGGACGACGGACGCCGCACCACGGCATAAGCTCACTTGCCCTTCGGGCAGGTGAGCTAAAAACTGAAACAGTCCTTAACTTAAATTTACATAGTGAGGTATGATTGGATTAAAAGAAAAACTATGATCAGGAACTTTCCTTAAATTCTGTAATGCTTTCTAAATTGAATGAAAAAATGTACGTAAATTATAAATAAGGGATTTCTGTAAGTTCAGGAAAACTGATGAAACTGTGGCCTGGTTCATTATCATTTAACTATCAAGGTTTCGTGTATATCATGATGGTGTCAGTATCACAAAAGGAATGAAGACTGAAAATGAAATGAAAATGATTTTTTCTAAACTTGCTGTTACAAATACTTGACCACCATATAGAGTAATTAGTGGACACATACTTGTCACCACTAGCCAGTAACAAGATGTATCGGGACGGCATGTGGTCAGTCGGGAACACAGCTTTGGCATACTGTACAGCCATTAGACGAGCCTGGGGCTGCTCCTACAAGTACAAGAACAAGCAAATTCTTTATCAGTCTTCTCCTAACAAATTGGTGGAACAGTACTGTTATAAAAGTAGAATATTAGATCATATTTGTTTGTTGCTCGGTTTGTCGCCCCATGAACAGCCAAGGTAATTATGAGGCGTGGTCTCCTTGTAGTAGTTGGTGACCACCTCATGGAACAACATACGGGAGGCCTGTTGCATGCAATCTAACGCAACAAGGGTAAATTATGTGTCTTGCCCAAGGACACAAACATGACAGCACATATTTGCTTGTTTCTCATGATCAGCTTCCCGAGAAACACAAATGGCAACGGGTAGCTAGGTAAAGTCGAACCACGCACCTGGGGCCTTTGCTAGGCCGGTGCTCTAACAGACTGAGCTATCGCGGTCCCTATAAGATAACAAGAATTTACTGTCATGAGGACTGTTAGATAAGTTAGAAAGTCATAAACGATAATAACTAACTTTCAAAGGCATCATTATGTGTCCATTTTGTATGATTACACCTACATACCAAGTACACTCAAAACGGGACCCCTTTCAATATGTGTCTTGCTTCTATTAATTATAAAGGCTATTGTCTTAGAAAAGACAATATACAAGTATACTTTATATCACTTGTTCTTTTCAACAAATACAATAGTACGCTTAGAGTATGATAGGGGGCCATAATTCTAACATACACAATAGTACGCTATTATAAGGGGCCATAATAGATCAGTTATGTGAGCACAAAACTTACTGCTCCCACAGATGAAGATCCAAGGTTCGTGGTTTGCGTTTCTGAGGAAGCTGAGATATTAATAGACCAAAAAATAGCTAAATGGAATTAACTACATGGTTCTAAGGTCAATTATGAGGGCATTTTTTTTTTTTTTTATTTTTCAAACCAATCATTATCCATTTTCACATAAGCTGCATCAAAATGTGGAAATAAATGATTTATCATTGTTCTTTGTCTTACATTCATGAACATGTGCTGTAATGGTTATAGATACTACAGGAGAAAAATTTGTTGGTTACGCTTTATTCAGAACATTCTTCTCGCGAAGTATAATAAGAGTAAAGAGGATGATTTCTTTTTATTTAACCAGAAAAATTATATGAGATGGGATGCTTTCTTGGATTTCAAAGCAGCAGAGGAGGGAAGGCCTGAGAACCAGGTACCTTTTTTTGGCCAAAATCCATGCTCTCTCATAATAAGCTGAGTTTTAGTTTCCTGCTCTGTTACCTTGTAGATATTCTCATAATACATGTAAGTTTTGTTTGTCAGTAATGTTACCCTGTCAGGGCTTTTTTAGGGCTTTTTTTAGGGCTTTTTAGGGGCTTTAAATGGACCCCATTCCCAATATAAATTATTTTATATTTAAGCCAAATTCCCGACAAATTGGAATTTACTCCTGAAAAAAATCTTTCCCTTTTCACCAATTTTCTTCCAAAATGAGACCAAAAGGCCCTTTCCCAAACCAGTGAGAAAAAGCCCTGCCTGTAGATATTCCCATAACAAACTAAGTTTGTATCTTGTAATCTCAATATCTTGATAATAAATTATGTCTGTCTCCTGTAATTTTACCTTGTCAATATTCTGCATAATGAGTGCCTCCATAAGTGTTGAGTTTGTGCCAGTGATGTTCTGGAAGGCTTCGGACATCAGAGACAATGCCTCTTGTACAGAGATCCGTGTTTCTGTATCTTCCTAAAATCAAAGTTACAGAACAGGATTAACTAGAAATGTGTTGATGCAACAAGAATGCCCCCATTTCCCACCTTATTTTTAACCCCTACAAATGACCTCAAAAACGTTCTGAAAACTTGTCAAAGAGTAAATGGACAGATGGACAGAATCAGAATAAAACTGTATGCTTCAGGTTGAATCGTATGGGAGGCAAAACATTTACCATTATGATAATTATTTAATAGGTGCATGACCCTAATTTATCAAGTTTAGCTTGAAAAAAATGTCCACAGTTGATTTGTAAAGAAAGAGAGCATTCAGTTAGGTCTTCTAATGATCCGTATCTAAATTCAAAGGGCCACAACTCTGTTAAATGGATTATTCTGAACTGGGACTAATATTTGATCAGAAACATGTTACTCTTGTAGAGTCTTAAAGTTTCTCCTCCATCAGAGAGAAAAGAAATTGACTACCTCTTACATATTGTTAGATAACGTCTCAATAAATTTTACTAATTCTGCTGTAATTATGCTAATTAATCCACAAATCTGACTTTTAACATTCACACATCTTAAATCAGTGGATAGCATTTTAATATTAAATTGTTGTTTCTTGAGTCAATACATACTGTATAGGTTTCACTACTACTGGTAATTTGTAAGATCATAAGCATATCACAATAATTATACTAATTATCATATTCAGAGATATCTATACTCATTCACAGAAAAAACAACTTTTATTTGTGTCCGACCAATCACATACATTTCTTACATTCAGTATATTGAACTTATCACTTCTTCGCTTTGTGAAAGATATTTTATTTTTCTGCAAAATCAAAATCTAAGGAAAAGTTCAAATGCAGCAGAAGATCATACCTGACACATGGCATCAAAAAACTTCTGGACGATGCTGATGTCTTTGCTGACAATTTGTGGGACCCGTCTAACAATCTTTCCAGCTGCCACGTAAGCCAAACCTCGTAACTTGGCATCCTTTTTCATAAAATAAAAAATATATATATTAATTTAATTTGTACAAAAAAATTGATGTCTAAAATGCTCATGGATGGGCTTATTACCTACAAGGCTTTAGGAAATGTGTTAGCCGATGATAAGAAGCAGAGATTTAATTCCTTTAGAAGTCATTAGTGTACAGTACAATGTACAAGACAGTACTGCTGTTACTACAGACTGAATAATACTTTAACAACTGCCTGAAAGCTTATCCTAGGCTTACAGTTTATCTTTCTTTTCTTTTTCTTAAGTTATTGGAGTCTAGGTCAGTGTGAGGCTAGTATACACTAGAGTGAAACTAATGCGAGGTTACAAAGAGGTCAGTGAGGAAATAATGAAGTTAGATTGAGGTTAGTGTAAGTTAGAGTGAAGCTAATGTGAGGTTACAAAGAGGTTAGTGGGGTAATAATGAAGTTACAGCGAGGTTAGTGTAAGCTAGAGTGAAGTTAATGTGAGGTTACAAAGAGGTTAGTGGGAAAATAGCTAAGTTAGAGCGAGGTTAATGTAAGTTAGAGTGAAGCTAATATGAGGTTAGAAGAGGTTATAGTGAGAAAATAATTAAGTAAGAGTGAGGTTAGTGTAAGTTAGAGTGAAGCTAATTTATGGTTAGTGAGGTAATAATGAGGTTAGAGTGAGGTTAGTCTAAGTGAAAGCAAGCCTAAGTGTGAAGCTAATGCAAGGTTACAATGAGGTAAGTGGGGTTATACTGAAGTTAGAGTGAGGTTGGTATAAGGTAAAGATGAAAAAAGAAAGAGAATGAAAAAGTTATTATTTCCATTATGTAAGATTGACCTTTATTAAGAGTTCAGTTAGAAAATTTAATGAGATTAGTTTCAGGTTAGTGAGAAGTTAATAAAATTAATACCAACGTACTGAGAAAGAACAGTTAGATTAGTGTGGGTAGAGTTAGTTAAAAGGTTAAAAAGATTTTCTAACTGTGTTACAATAAATTGTCTGTTTACATCGAATCTAGTCTAGATATATTCAGCACCTTTCAATTATACATGTATAAACTTACCTCTTTAGCTTCTCCAACCAGTTTCACCATACCAGACAGTAACACTGGCCCAATCGGGGTGAACTTGTTATCTGTACAACTGTGAAATAAAGACATGGTAATTGTCTGTTCTGAATGTTGACTTAAGCTTCAAAGTCCCTACTATTTACCCCCTCCCCTTCCTCTAAATATAGATCGCCACATGAAGGTTGATCAGATTGGGGAAACAAAGTGATTTCTTTCTATATACTTGCAACAGAACGCAGGGTTAATTTAATTCAAATAACTGCCTCCGCTAGGTATCGAACCCGGAACCTCTAGCTTACTAGTCTTAGGCTCAACCAATCAAGCTAAAGAGAAGATCTCTCTAGCCAAAGGGTATATTGCCGCTATTATTCACCAGGGTTACATACTGATGATGGTGGGTTAAAATAGCAATAAGGAGACAACCACACTTTTTTCTGCACTACTGTAAATATTTGAAGCGTAATTTAAAAACTGAAACAAAATTTGACCAAATAAGTTATCAAATGTATGTAAAAACAACTCACTGGAGACAGAGATGGTGTACAAACTGGGTGGCCATCAACTTCAGTTTAGCATTAGTTGTCTGTCCATACAAGCAGTCAAAAATCACCTGAAATTAATCGAAAAGATTTACTCAGAGATTATTAATATGAAAAAGAAAAGTTTACACTTTTAACAAACTGGAAAACTTTGCTGCCAATTTGCATTTCCAGCTAAGATTGATATGTTCTGTATAAAGAAAGGAAATGATTTTCACAAAGAACCACTTAAATATGAACCATCATATCTTACATAGATCTAATCTACAGAAAAAGATACCTGTCTATTATTAGCTATTAAATATTTTTTAATTTGATATTTGGTATTTTCCCCGATACATTGTATAGGTAGTTCATGAAAAAATTCACAAATGAACAATTTTTTTTTATTTAAGCATTGATGTCATTCTTTTTTAGTTTCATCGGGGTATGAAAAAAATTTGTTTGCAAACTTAAATTTTTTTCATACCCCTATGAAACTAAAAAATAATTGACATCATTGCTTATAATTAATTTTTGGAAATTAATTTTCTGATTTAAAACATGTTTTATGTACAATTTTACTGGTTTTATATGGGGTTCTTTTTTCTCAAATCAATACGCAACGTCAATTGTCGTATTGTGACGTCACATTTTTCTCGCCATTCTCAGAATTGTTTTCATAGTGGTATGAAAGCAAAATATCAACCAATCAGAAAGCTGCATTTTGCATACAAACAATGGAAAAATAATTATTAAATGTTGATAATCAAATTTAAAGTTTAAAACTCCGATATTATAATAATACTTAATCAACCACTACTTTCATAGTCTTAAACTAGACCTTATGTCTTAACACAGCTGCTTTCATTGTTGTTTAACAGATTACAACTTCACAAACCTGTACACAGGATGGAAATGTGACGCAAGCTTCTCTTGATTTCAGGAAATACGGGAATATCTTCAGACGTATACGAGTGCAAACTGGTTTTCTTTTTAATTCAGCTTTTGTTTCTGTCTGTGGTGGGAAAAAGGTTGCTTACAAGTACTGACATCTAACGACCCAAGTTTATAACTTTTGTAACCATAGCCAACTAAGAAGATGACAAAGTCAGAAACAGTAAAATTTCTGTAACATTTATGTGTAGATTGTCTGATATTAAAATAGAATACTATAATTTTCATCAAAAATGTTCTTAATAAAGGATAATATGATTTACAGAACTTATTTCAAGATTATGTTTAAATCTAGTCTAAATTATTACAAAATTATACTTTTTCAAAAGTTAACTACAATGTATGTCCAACTCAAAGGAGCCTCAAAGACTCAGAAAAACATAATCTAAACTTGGTCCTACCTTGCCCTTAATGTCAACTGTGCCTTGAAACACACTGAACAGCTTCTTTATAATGGCCTGGTTGTTCCAGTCTATACTCCTGAATTTGCATAAAAAAATTCAATAATCAGCTTAAATCATTTTGTTACATCAAATAAATATTCAGTGTTGAATTCAAAAATAGCCAAAATACATATTATAAGTAGACCATGTTTTGCATGAAAATCATATAATTACCACTAAATATGTAACTTTAACATATATTTTTTCTTATATAATATGTTATAATTGTTCACAAGTTATCTGAATTCAAAATCCATGTATAATAGAAGTTTATACAAACAAATAAATATAAAAACTGAAGATAAATATGAATCCATTGAGTAATAATGCATTGGGTTTTTTCTTATCCTTATAAAATTGGCAAAACAGATATTGTTTACAACAATGAATTTTCAATAATTTCTGTATATTATATACGTACCCTAATATCCTTTTCAATTCCATGTCAGCAGCTGTAGCCACACTGAAACAATAGCCAAAATAATCTTTCTAAATAATTATGTATCTCAAACAGGTCAAACGAATATACAATACAAAAAACCCTGTAGTTATAAAATAAATGAAATCCAATATTTTTTTTGAAAATTTATGTACTAGAATTTATGTACATGTAAACTGTTTTCCAACAAGTTGTAATAATCATTGTTGTTGGCCCGAATTGAAGTTTGCAAGGGGTCTTACTTTGGGAGGAAACCGGAGTACCCTGGGAAACCCAGGTGGTCAGGCAGGTGACCACTATACCTTTTCAAGTTTGATTGGGGAATCGAACCCCTGCCGCTCAGGTGAAAGGCAAGTGTGTCTCTAATGTGCTACCCGACCACCCATATCTGCTGTACAGGGAATGATCCATGATTGTAAATCACTAATGTATTGTAAACATCCATTTACACAATGACTTAGTCCTGTCTCCCCTGCTTGTTGTTGCCCTTACCAAGCCCGTGTCCTTACTATAAGCCATACCTATGTCTGGTATCTGCAGCAGCTACAACATAGTGACAAACAACATCCTCATCAGCCAGAATACCTCCCGCCAGGAACTTGAGCACGCCAATCTTTGCCTTTTCAAGTGCTTCAGGTATGAGGGCATTGTCTCCTGACACTCTCTTGAAGGACTGCTCGCTGAGACCAGGCGGAGTGACTGGTGCAGGGGGTGGAGGGGTTGAATCAGGCTGAGCAGAGGAAGGCCTGTTCTGAATGCCTGCTACATGGGCACTGCAAAGGGAGATTATCCAGGGTGATTTATAAGCTTCTGAACAGAGAAACTCTGTATTATTTTTCAGAATCATTACTTATCAATATATATAAATATGATTAAATTAAAAGAAAAGAATTTGGCATGAAAAGAATGATTTATACTTTTAGCAGCTAAAATTATACTGCAGATTTAGTTTTGTATTATATGACTTCCTATCAACAGCTTTGGTCATTTAGGGATGGTAGAGTGAAGCTAAAATAATACTACAACTCAAATAATTCACATGTTTGCAAAGTCTGTCTCATAATTTTACCTGAAAATTTTCCCTTTTTTAAAAGGAGAATTCGATCCTTTATTATATTTGTCATTTTTTTAAATCAATAAAATCCAATATGAACTGTCGTTTGCTCTGAATAAAATTAATTCTCTGTAAATAACAATTTAATCAATGTAATTTAAAACCTTTTTTTTCAAATAAGTTTTATGTAATTTAAAACTTTGAGTCCTTCTTCGGAATTTTGCTTCCACTAAAATGTTGTTTACTGTTTATATTTAGTCCAAGCAATGACCCATATAACTTACACTGATGATAAAATATTGTACCTAACAAAACAATTTCGAATCCAAAAAATACATTTGTACTTCATATGAATGATGCTTTACTGGAAACGGCAACCATTGGCATTAAATCAAATTGTTGAGTTAGATATACTAGTTAAACTGTGATATTTTCATTATCCAACGACCAAATAAGCTTCCCTTGTTAACAAAGACATGTGAAATTATTACATGTTATTAACACATGAAACAGCACGTTTGCTGTTGATGTAATATTCCCATATTAAGGTGTTTACTAGTGGTGTAACAATTCACCGATGCATCAATGTATTGAATTGCAGAGTTGTGCATCGATGCATTGTCTACCTGATTTGCATCACGATACTTGAAAATTTGTAGTTATATATCTCCCTTGACCAATGTTAGTTTACGTTTTGTAGTAAACAACATGGCAGACAAGGCCCTTCCAGCGGCTTATAAAACTGCCTGTTGGAGTTCTTTTTAAATCCAAATTATCTAAATTCAAGAAGGCATTGTGGGAAATGGACAAAACATATGTTTTTTTTATAACAAATGTAGACAAACACTCAAATATTCTGAAAAAACCACAAACAAAACATGACTTCTGTACATTGGAATACCAGATATCTGACAGGTCATCAGCTTCTCATACATTGTGATACGTATCGTATATTGACCCCTGAATCGCAATACGAATCGTAACGCTGTCCACCTTGCGATACACAGCTCTAGTGTTTACCTATATGGGAGGAGAAGAAGATCCATCATATAGTCCAGTAACACTCCCGATGTCTGATGCTGATCCGTCAGGCCGTACACAGATTGTCGCTGTTTAGCATCGCTCGGGAACTTGATGTACTGCATTGCTGGTATCAAAAGTTGTAATAGACTACAAAGTAAAGTACAGTATATATTATGTTCATATCATTCCATGTACATTCAGGCATTTCATTTTATTTTATAATCATCATTAAGAATACTTTCTGTCAAAAAGAGTGAGGAAATATATGCAATTCAGTACAAAGAGAATCAAAAACCATAAATCTCTAAATTACTCCATTCTTTCATAATTTTCATGAAAAACTCTCAAAAAGACTTGTTTCAATGAAATTACATGTATGTAATTCATTCAATAAATTCAAAATTACATGAATTATTATTATTAAATATATATATTATGTTTTATATGAATATTTGTAATAAATGCTATTTATTTCATAACTTGTGAAACTTGCTAAATATGTACTTCTGTATACATGTACTGCCTTTCTGTATTCTGCCTTTTCCTAATACAAAGTTATTTCTTCCTTGAGCAGGCATTGATTGCTTGGCCATAATTAGTTTGTGTGAGAAATCTACGTCGTTTTCTCACAAATTTATCACGTTACTCTCACAAACAACAGAGTAGCAACACAAAAAGCACATGCAACTGACATCATTTACAATAGTGTTTCCATAGTGACAAGGCTCATTTGCATATTCATTGTATGTGTACTATTATAATGGTTGGACTCTTTGGCCATTATGATGTAGCCTAGTAAATGACCTGTATTATAACCATAGTATACATTGACCGTACTTATCTCTCTGTGACTGTGGCTTGCCCTTTAGACAGTTGATGAGGACTGGAACAAGGGTGGCTTGCTTCTCCTTGTCCAAGCGAGGAAACCCCATCTTGATGTAGATGATGGAAAAGTTCTGAAAAAAAAATGTCCAGCATGACAAAACCAAATTGTCTTTTGAGTACAAGCATTTCATTCATTCATTCATATTTGGTGTGACAATTTATCATTGTGTTAATCTGTTTAAATTTTGGTGTGTTGAGTGAGTCAAATTAAATACCAAAATAACATTAAATGTATTTGAATGATTTTCAAAAATCCTTTTTAACCCCAAACAAATTATCTTTCTCCATTACGACCTCAGCTTGTAGCAAAAACTTGCAATGTTTATTTTGTACAAAATAAGTATGAGTTACTACTGCCTAACTATTTGAATTGTTGATAAGTCATACAACAATAGAAAACAATTTGTACCGTTATAATGGAGGATGCTGAAGGATCCTGGAACTGTGTGATTAGTGTATCCACTGGAAGCTGTACATTCGGACGACTTTTCAAGCGCTTGTTGATATGGACCAAAAGCTCCATCACCTTCAAGAAAATTTCCAAAAATGACCAATACATTAATTTTGCTGTGTTGAATGATTATCTCTTTCACAGTGTACATGTAGAGAACTTTGTAAATACAAAGTCAAGTTTTTAAAATTTATTATCTATAGAAATTAATATCAAAATTGAAATCAATAAAAATGCCTGAATTTTTTGGCATGCTTAGATGGTCACTGATATACTTTAATATCATTTTCAAATACCAGATAATTTTCAAACAATGTTAAGTAAATTGTAATTTTGATTTTCCCCACTAATTGGTCTGATTGCAAGTGTGTAGTCTTTTGATGGGAGATATTTTGAAATAATACTCAGGGTTCATCCTAGACCCAAAAATCATGGGCCATTTTGACAAGATTTAAGAAATAGTATAGGCCAAAACATAGAAAATTAAAGTAATTTGTGAGTTTCCATTGCCCATTTTGGAAAATATGGGGCAAATGGCCCATATGGCCCACTTCAGAGTTATCCCTGATACTAAGTATCTATCCCAGTGAAAACCTAGGTGGTCGAGGAGATTCACATTCTAAAATCTGTAGAAAATCAGAATAAATGGCTCATATTACAAGCTGGTAAAAGTAAACAAGGCCTTTGATATCCATTTACCTTCTTCCTCACAGACTCATCTGAGCTGTTCAGTTTCAGAATCACAGGGGATAGAAATTTTCCAAGTGCTGTCTGAAATTGCTCGTCTGTTTCTGCAGATCCAATACGGAGAAATACCCTCTCAATAAGGGCTGCAAACAAAAATGGAAAATAAAATAACTTCACCTAAGTACATTATGATATACGATTAATGCTGATAACATAATAATATCAAGCCACACTAAGCAGCCGGATCTGACCAGACCACATTCATGTCAACCAAAGAATCAGACATGCACATCCACTTGCACAATCATTACACAATGGAAAGTTCTGACTCGCAAGAACACTAAAGGAAAATAACTTGTTTTTGTCTATCATCATGATCATATACCTTTGAATTCACAAAACTAATAAAAATGCATTGCAGCAGTCACAATAGTGTAAACCTTCCCATCGGTGCACATATTTTAACCTTCTTACAAAAGATCCAGATTATATTGATATGTGCTCATATTTTCATTTAATACATCACATTCTACCATTGCCTCAATGTTAATCCGGACTGCTCATATATCTATATCTATTTTTATTTCAACACATATTTATAAGTTCTATTAGAAGTTTATTTAGACTTTCTCAATTGGACACAAATACAAATATATTTCACTCAAATGTTTTCATTCTTTACCTGAAATAATCACTTATCTGTTAATGTATGTTAATTGTACCATTAGGCCTTTTAAGGTTTGCGTTATTAACTTCTGCAGTGCTTCAGGCTGACAATACGCCCGCGGCAATCCTCGTTGAATTTTTTAAATACATGGTAATGCATGACTTTGTTTGTGTATGGGCCTGCCGGTGCAATGCAAATATATACTAAAACGAAAGTAGAATTATAAAAATAAAGTAGTTAGGCTCACAAGTCATGGGGAAGTAGTAAGACTCAAAAGTTTGGTCCCCATTCCGTAAGATCACACAACCAAAAGCACATGTTAGGAAAATGATAGTAGAATGACAAGTTTGTCATAAAAAAGAGATGTAGATCCTTAGAATTTAACTCTTTACGTACTCATTCAAATTTCGCGGTCGCTTTACCCAAAGTGAATGCTGGGTAGTCCTTTGGTATTGGAGAATATGGCTATCATATATCAAATGTTGATAAAACAATCTTTGGCTGATGCGTGATGCTTAATATCAAATGAAGTTTATTGTATGAAACAAGTAGCTATAGAAAGTCTTTTACTGAACATTTCCTCGGAAATATGGCGAAATCCCGTGAAAGAACAGCGGAAATACGTACACCTGTTGATCGGAGTATGTGTCACACGTGTGTAAGTAATCATGCAGCCAAAACATTGTTTTTTTTTTGCTATGTAAACATTTTAACATGTTTCTAATTCATTTTGATGATTAAGGTTACTCAATTACATATATTCTATTGTTTTTGATAGTTTTATTGTATTTCACTTGATAACAATCGTGCAGAAAATGAGAGTAAATTTGAGGCCGCCATATTTTTACCAATATAAACAACCCAACATAAACCGCTGAATTCTTTGCATAGGCAATCTTAACGAATGAATATGCTTCAATACAATATTAACAATGATTATTATTTCTTAATAATATATCTTCCATACCAATTCCTATGTATGACTATGCTAAACCAGCTAGTAATATAAATGTTTTTCACAATTTTTTCCAACAATTTGAATCAAAGGCATGTTTAATGCAACAAGTATAATCATCATGAAGAATACTGGAGCACTTTTTTTTTGACGTGTACGTGTAGTCGTCAATAGTATGGAAAGATTTAAGAATTATAATTTGGATAATGCAGTCAAATAATGTAGACATAAACTGGAATGGTTATTTCCACTAAAATAGATTTGTTTTCGCTGGTAGCGAATTGACTTGGTCGTCATGATTATGGCCAGCGGGTTTGTTGTTTATGGAAAAATTAAACAATCAATTATATATGACAAGTGTTGAATAAAACCAGTTTGTGAAAACCAAGGAAAATATATATCATACTTTTACATACTATTACAGTCTATCATAGTTAATGTTCGGATTATCTGTATCACAAATATTTCGTTTCAAAATTGTTATAATTTGCCAATATTGGCTCGACGGCTATGTTTTGGGATCCCTAACCGGGTACCTGTAGCTGTCGCCCGAAGCTTACATGTTTGATTTTAACAACATGCAGTCAGAAATTAAAGTAGACAGTTGAGTTATGAGAAAACCCTGTGAATGCCACTTTAGTTAATTCAGTATGTTGTCAAAAATAAATTATGGTACATGTACACTAGAGTCACTAGTAGAATATAAGCGGTCATAAAAATGTTGGCCCATGGTTTAGTAAAATGGCCCCTACTTTCTGGTCTAGATGGGCCCAATGACACATGTAAATGCAAAATCACATTAAGCTCTGCTTGTGTATAACTAGAAACAGAGAAATGAAGTGCATCGATCAAGAGCAGATGACACCAAATATTTTTTCTATAATGAAAAATAACGAATTTTCTACCAGTGTTACCTTCTCCACAATAAACATACACAAACTTACCACTCTCATCTTGGCCTGACATGCTGCTGAGGATACGATAAACTTTCAAATTATTGTTTCTTTTCTTTTCAGGTTCAAACTAAATTTTCATCGTCACCGCTTACCGGAAGTACATGTGTTTGTTTACGATAACCCAAATTTACGACAATTTGTTTGGGATAAATAAGATTAATTATTCATGAAATATCATAACAAAATAAATACTTTGGTGAAGGTTTGTATATATTTAATATTTAACTGATAAAAACAATTAATCCATCTTGATGAATTATCACGACATCTTCATAGAATATAAACTTCCGGTGAAAAATAATCAGCTGACTTCAAAGAGTCCAAATACAAAAGTGGGAGGAATCGTATTTGACAATAATGCTTGGTTTACAGGCGGCAACACATTTTTATTGACTTATAGGGCCAACATTCGACATGAAAATGCATCTGAAGAAATCTGTAGTAATTAATACAATGTCATTTGAAAAGTGAATAGATTAATTCATTTTCGTTTGAGACGTAATATGTCGGAAAACCGGGATCTTAATCTCGGGAAGACGGAAGGAATTCAGCGTGATACATCTTCAAATAATTCAGACAGCGACGAAGAACAACAAAGGAGGCCTATCTTGCAGCATCGCACAGGCTAGTATGCAGTTGTCATTGATGTTCAAATGTGATCTTTTTAATGAAAAATTCAGTCTATACCAAATGTATTATCTTTCAATTTTGACATTAAAATATACTTCCTGTAGACATTTTGCATGCATTCCAATTTTTAATTCCTGCTGCAGACTAAATTGTAGATTATGCATAAACACATGTTTCCTTTTCTTGGAGTGGCATCGTTTATGGATTTTTATGTTCGTAGAAAGCAATTTAAATTTGATCAATTGCGCTGGCACATCCATGAATATATTCATATGTATTTTTTAAGGAATAAAAAAAGTATTGTCTTCTGACGGCTTCAAATTCATTTTCATTAAATTACTTTAAAACAGACATCCAAAGTTACTCCAGTGCTAGAACCCAGCACCTCCAAACTCCACTACATATACTAGATCCCAGTACCTCCAAACTCCTTAGAACCGTAACAATGTAAGCACCTCTAAACTCTAGTACTAGAACCTATAGACAAGACCTTCAAACTTTAGTACTAGAACCTAAGCTCTCCTATCTGTAGTACTAGAACACGGCACCTCCGAACTCTAGTACTGGAACTCAGTACCTCTAATCTCAAGTACTAGAACCCAGTACCTCCAAACTCTACGTACCATTGCAAGCACATCTTAACTCTAGTACTAGAACCTATCTAAGACCATCAAACTTTAGTACTAGAACCCAAGACCTCCAAACTCTATTATTAGAATAAAGTACCTCCAATCTCTAGTATTAGAACCCAGTACCTCCAAACTCTATTATTAGAATCCAGTACCTCCGGGGGATCCAATCTCTAGTATTAGTACCCAGCTGATCTCCAAACTCCAGTACTAGAACTCAGTATATCAATTTCTAGTACTAGAACGTTAACCCAGCTGAACTCCATTCTCCAGTGCTAAAACTGAGTATCTCCAATATCTAGAACTAGAACTCAGTATCTCCAAACTCAAGTACTAGAACTGAGTATCTCCAATCTCTAGAACTAGAACTCAGTATCTCCAAACTCAAGTACTAGAACTCAGTATCTCCAATCTCTAGTACTAGAACTCAGTATATCAATCTCTAGTACTAGAACATTAACCCAGCTGACCTCCAAACTCCAGTGCTAGATAGCTAGAACTGACCTCCAAAATCTAGTATTAAAACCAAAGATCTCCGATCTCGAACCTAAGATCTCCAATCTCTAGTACTAGAACCTTAGGTCTCCAATCTCTAGTACTAGATGTCAGCTGTTACCAAGTGAGCTATATATATCTGACCAGCATGCGCAGTAATCAGCCTAGTCCACTTTTACTTCATAGAAATGAAATTTCAAAAACATTTTATATATATATACCATGCATACAATAAATATCTTAACCCATGCCCAGTTCAGTTCTTCTACAGAGAAATGAAATCACAAGTGAATGTAATTCTATAAAAAAAAAAACCCTTTCATTTCTTTAATTTTCATTAGAATTTACCACATGTATCCATATTTTTCATTTCAGAACTAAGAATAATGGCAGAGAACAATGAACAGCCAGATAACAATGAGAATAGTGAAGAAACAGAAGGACAAACTCCCCCTCTGTTACGACGAGCGTCCTCATACTACACACCCTATCTGGAGGACAGACTCCGCAGAAAACTCAAGTTTTATTTCATGGGTCCACATGAAAAGTATAAGGCAAAGAAGAAGTGTCCATGGAAACTGCTGTTACAGATCCTGAAGATTATCATTGTCACAATACAGGTATGTTTGGCTTGGGACAGAAAGACAAAAGTGACTCGTTAAGGCTCGCCATTTTTGACTTTCTTTACCCTCGCCAAAATACAGGTTATATTTTAAGGCACTGTACATATACCGTATTTGACCTAATAAGGGCGCCTGCCCTAATAAGGGCGCCCCTACCTTTTTTCAAGGAAATACATCTTTGACTGAGTGTCAAAATGGTGTTCAAAAGTAATAATTCATGTGAAATATTTTGCTACTTTATGTGTTCAATTTTCTTCAGCAAATTAAGTAACTGGAACACATGTTTTCGCCACATTTTGTGTATTCCTACAGGCTACAGTACTCCTATAACATTGTTGGAGTACAGGCTACAGATGACATGTCAGTGCAAAGAGCACCCAAAACTAAACACACATACAAATAATAACTTACCATCTTTATTTGAAGATAAAGTAAAGACTTCATTCTTGTTGATAAATAACTTTTGTTCAGAACAGAAAGCTAGTAAAATACATTGTAAATCAATTATTAGGTCAAAGAAAACGATGTCTGATGTGATCTGGGAAATCACCTGTTTCTATAAATAGAACACAAAAGAGTTCCATTTGAACATAAATGGTGGAACACACGTTCTCTGGTCTAATGATCAGCTGGCATGGTTTACAAGTTTACAGGAGTATTCAAGTCATGTTTAAGATAATATATGATTATGAATAGATATCTTCATCTGGAATATTTTTATGACTGAATATTTTACCGTTTCCACAACCTTGGGTATTCTGCTATAAGGTATAGTCTGTTTCATAAAACTTCAGAATAACTAATCTTAATAAGGGCGCCCCCACTGTCAATTACCCGCGCCCTGCGCCCTTATTAGGTCAAATACGGTATCTGTGCTCACAGGGGGGATAACTCTTACGAACTGTTCTCATTGCTTCTCAAACAACCTTAATTCTGACATTCAATTGGAAAACTTTTTCCCGGGAGATAGAATTTCATGAGTATTCTATATCATATTTAAATCATAATATTGAATAAAATTACCATATATGTGCAAATTATGAAGATGTACCAACATAAAAATGTACAATTTTCATTTACAGTTGGTCATATTTGGATATGAGCGATCAGAGTTTGTCGGATATGTTGAGAAAAACAACTTAGCTCTGAAACACCTTTATCTGAATAAATGGGACCCGAGCTACGAGACGATGCCTTATCCTCCAGCGACTGGGCAATATGCCATCTATGATATTCCAGATCTTCTTGATTATATCAACTATGCAGTAGAACGGGTATGTATGTCAGAAATGTTTTACATTCAAGCAGGGAACCCTTAAACAGACACAGATAGATGTAATATTGTCTTGATTATGACTATGTCATGACCTCTCAATGACAATTTCACCAGTTTTTCATGAGAATTTTAATTTGGTACCACAAATAATTTTAATAATTACAAAATAAAATGCAATTGCATTTAATTAGTAATATTAAAAGTATTTGGGTGCAATCCAACCTAACATGGCTTTTTCACTTCTGCAAACATTACATACCCAAAATCAGGGCATCCAGTAGACCCTTGAGAGTAATGTTTTTGACTCCCCAAACCGAAATCTGAATCTTGGGTTTGAAGGGACATGTCTATTTGACATATGTTTTGACCCTTCAGATTTCTCAGAAATAGTGATTTGACTTCTGAAATTGTTAAAAGTCAAGGGTCAACTGGATGCCCTGAAAATGTGTATGAAAACTTTTTATAGTTAAATATCATATTTTCGTTTACTGTTTATTGCATGACTACCTGTTTTGAGTTGACAATCTGCAATTTTACTGCATGGAAAAGAATGAAATAACAAGTCAACAACATTTGCATACCATACATTTTGAAGATAGTTAATGAACCTTACCTAAGAATCATGACAAAGGCCTGGTCACAGCATAGGCACCTGAAGACTTTTGAATTTTTAAACATACAGTCAAACTTCGATGTATCGAAGTTCAAGGGACTAACAGAAAAACTTCGAAACAGCGGGACTTCGAATTATTCATGGTTGACAATAGATCGATGTTTTCTTGATAATGACCATATCTGTTAACGTTACATGTCCTTGGTGTCTTCGTGTTGATCGTCGCCTGTCAGGCTCACATCGAAAAGTTTAGTTAATTTATACCTCAAACACAACAAAATAAAAATTCTTTTCATTAATTATACCTAAGCATTTTATTAATTAAACAAAATATGTATCGGTTACAAAACACTTATATCGCGTTTAACAGATAAAGCAAAAGAAGTACAATGCACACTTACGTAAGTCGTTAGGCTTTTCTGCTAAAAACACGTGCGTTTACGTTATGTGTATATAAAATACGGAATGCCGATCGGTTGGAGAATGCATGATTGAATGACAAATAATCGATTTACTTGGATATTTATGTATAAGTTTGAAACATGACACTTTGAATATGTTGAATACGCTAATTGTTTGTGTTTAAAATTGGTCCGGTTGTTTTACAGTTCCGTAAAATTTACTCACCGACCGCTGATTTCAATGGTGGCGGAGATTATCACGCATGTGGGTTAATGTTGCGTCCCGTTTTGTTGCTCATTAGTGTATTCATGTATAATATACATTGTTGTACATTGTTGCAACTTGTACATTCCAATGACGTCACATTGTTTACAGATCCCGCGTTGTGTCTGCACTGCCTGACACGAAGGCTTCATTCTGTGTTTTTTAATGTTTTTGTTAGTTTTCTGATAATTCAATTGATCAGGTATGATTAAACAACCCCAATCAATATGAGGTGTGATTGTAATTTTAAGTTTAAACCGCATGTTGCGAAAAATACTTCAACTTTCACTTTGTCAGTGCATTCGTGATCGCAGCTTCGATCGGCTGTCATGGCAACGACGAGGACGGTGGTTTCATCACAGTGACGAATTTACAAACTTGCATGTGTACAGCCGAAAACTTCTAACTATACCTTATGTCTTTGGAAATCATCTGTAAATAATTAATTGAATTAATTACGATCCATTGCATTCGTTTATTAACGTTTGTTCGTTTCTATATGCCGATTTCGATACTTAAAACACTGAAGAGTTCCAATATTGGAGAATGAACATTAACACTTGCTCTATAAATCGTCCTAGAGCACCCGACTACCCTAAATCAATACTTATGAAACAGGTACGAGCGTGAAGGTAATTGTATGAGAGCAACGAAAAGTGCTGTACATTCTTACGAAATTGACAAACATCGTCAAAATTACTTAAAAAGTAGTCAATTAATCGGCATTTCTTCAATTAACACCAGTTTATAACGCCGTTATGTAACCATACTTGAATAAATAGAAGAATGTACAGCACTTTTTCTCGGTTTCTTAGCACGATGAATAAGTGTATCATATTTATTTGTACGACAAAATACGTTGGTCGGGTGCTCTGGCCATATTTACCGACCAAGTGTTAATGTAGTCCTTCGAGCCGGTCACGTGACCACGCGAGAACACGAGGAACGACGAAAACATCCCGATAAAGACGTTGGACACCTAACATTAAAATCCGATCAAAAAAACAAACAGAACTAACCGGGAAATCATTAAATATTGAATTTATATCAAAACATGACGTTTTTTGTTCTTTTTAATTATAAATGCAACATTAACCCACATGCGCAGAGACGACTACCGAAATGTTTTACCGGAGTGATTAAATGTCATGGCTTCTAAATACACCTTTTATCTATCAATTTGGTCTGATTATTAATTAACCCCATGACCGGGAGTGACAACACACGCTATCGTTATCCCTATTGTCAGTCAGGGCATTTGGGGGAGAGGTGTGAAATCTTGCCACAGGGGTCACGACAAACACCTGTCCAGTGGTCAGTACAGGTAAATTTTTTGTTCGAATTATGAGATGTCAATTACCTATAATATCATAGCTAACGGGTCATGAAAAAAGATCGATACATCGAAAACTTCGATTTATAAAAATTTGAATCATACATAGTTTCGTTAGTAGTGTTATATAGTGAGAAAATTCGGGACCAAGCAAAAAGTTCGATACAGCGAGAAATTCGAAACAACGAAGTTCGAATCATCGAGGTTTGACTGTATATGCTCAGAACATTCTTTAGGATAAAAGTAACATCAAGCTTGGATTCAATCGGGCTGTAGACAAATGTTTTCTGTCAGTAGTGGGAAAGGTCCTTTTCAGTTTTAAAGCAAAACTCCCAGTTTTCCCTAATGGGCCCCACCCCCTGGCCCCAAGGGATTGCACGACCTTCACTTATATTAACTATGATTGCTATTCCTAGTGATGTTATAGACCAAATTTGGTTAAAATCTGTTCAGTTTTCCAGGAGGAGGAGGGTTTGAAAATAGAACTCCTCAGTTTTCTCTAATGGACCCCACTGGTACCCCTTGGCTATATTATACAAAGTATGACTGTCATCTCTAGTGATGTTTCAGACCAACTTTGGTTGAAATCTGTTCAGGTGTATGGGAGTGGTAGAATTTTAAAGTAAAAATTTAAAACACAGATGAATTACTTTTATGAAATGCAAATTCTGAAGTTGTTATCTTGTGTTTCAGTTCAACAAGACAGAGGAACTTGCTCTAGGGTCAGTAAGATTCGTTCACAACAAGGACGGCCTTATCCACCCAATGTCTTTCTGCAGTATTCACTACCGTAAGGGGGAAATCTTTGAGAACAACGACACATATTCCTTAGATTCACAAACAGTCACAGGTAAGGGAGCAGGTTTTTTTCTTTTTCTTTTTTACTCACCTGAAGGGCCAGTGGCCTTTTGCCATGGTGCAGCATCTGTTGTCTGTCCTGCTTCAACATTTCCTTTAAATCCCTACTTTTCCTGAACACCTGAATGGAATTTGATGAAATTTGGTCTGAAACATTACTTGGCAAACAGGATCTAATGTTGCATAAATAGTAGGTATGGTGCCCTTCTGGGGGCTGGAGGGGTGGGGCCCAATAGGGGAAATTGAGGTAAATCATTTAAATTGCTAATAATCCTGAATGAAAGAATGGATTTTAATGAAATTTTATCTGGAGCATTATTGGGTAAATGCGATCCAATGTCGTGTAAACAAAGGATGTGGCACTCATAGATAGGGATGGAGAAAATCACTTTTGTTTTTCTAGAATGATTGGATTTTGTCCACCAGTAGTTTGAACCATTTTGGGAGAGCCAGTTCAAAAATACAAGTAGGAAAATATATAAAGTTCTTAAAATGTTAAATGAGAATACTTTGCCATAATTACCAAAATATCCAAGGTAAGCAATGCAGGCCTGATAGACCTCGTGTTGCACCGATTTTGGATGGGGCCAGGAGGCGCCTTTCTGCCTCATTTGGGTAAACTGCAAATTTTTTGGTATTTTACTTCAATAAGATATAAGTACATTGTATTATTGGAAATATGGCCCATATTGTCAGCCCAAAAAAGCCCCCAGGAAAACCTTTGGGAACTATGGAGGTTATACCCTATCGTGTCTTCAGCTTTGTATTTTAAGGGAAATAATGTTAAAATGAATCTTTTTTCACCCAAATCAGTGAATATTTCATAATGGACTTAATGCTGACAGGTGAATATTTATTAAACTTGGAATGTCAAACCCCATTTGAATTTTTGGCAGGAAAACTGATATACACTGACAGCTAATTTTGTTTGTATTACCATATTTTATTTCAGATTGCACAGAGCTGATTCTAAACAGCGACAAGTTTGATATATTAGACTATCTGAGAAGTAAAAATATGACTATAAAGTTTGACAGGTAAATACCTTATTTATATCACCTTTAAATATGTGTCTAAAATTCAACAGTTATATTGTATATTAATATTTATAGATTTTAGCTGTATTCATATGCCATATATATGTTAAGATATAGATTCTATAAACAATAGCTTTAATAAACTTTATTCATGCAAAATTATCTAGCAAGCTAATTATAATGCTATTTGATGCAGTTAGCACAAGCTACCAGATATTTAAATAGGTTAACGTTTCATATCATCTATGAATGACATCACTGTTTGCTGATGTCATCATTATTGTGACATCATAATTATATAATGGTAGTTTTGATACTACTGATTCTTCCGATGTTTAACTTCAGTTTTAATTATTGAATTATTACTTCTATAATGATAATGTAATAGTTATTGCCTAAAATGATTAATTGAATTGACATTTACATGAAATATAAATACTGTAAGTGGAATTTTGCAAAATTCAAAATGAAAATGTACTGATCTAGCGACAAAGAATAATTATTATAATTCTCATAAATAATGAAAACTGAAATTCGTTTTTTTGTTTCTTGTATAACGAGTTTTGATATAATTGAGTCATTTCTGCAATATGTAAGATTATTTTCTTCAGACTGGATTTTCTCATGCATGGTTTTGAATTATTCCATCTTTTCATCCAATTTAATTTGATGTGTATGGAAAATTGAAATATTTCTGAAATAATTACGGGTTTATATTTTAAAGCTGTTTGTATGACTATTAATACTTAATATTTCTTTGACACTTGACAGGATTTTGAAAATTGAGCTGCGGTTTCACCTAAAATCTTACCATTTAGATATTGACAATGGCCTTATTGCACCGGAATGCTTCAAAGTTACAGGAAAGGTAAAGTAATAAAAACAGTCACTTACAGTTCTAATTATAAATAATATTTGTAAATTTGATTGAAGATTGTCCTTCAGTTAATTTTTTTTAAACAGAATTTGTCTTTTGATACCTGGTACATGTTTTCTATATAGAGTTGGTCTCTGAATGTAATTGTTTCTGAGCAGAAATAGTTTCTTAATAGTGGTAATCTTTATCATTGGTAGTATCTTAGTATACAGTAAGTAGTCATTTCACTCAAGTGATGGGTGGTCTCTTGGTAGAGGTGGTCTTTTTTTGGGTGGCCTCTTTAGGAAATGTGTTATTTTAACTGTGGTTAAGTCTCTTGATAAACACACAGAAAAAAATATTACTTAGTAATAAAAAATTACATGAATTAAGTACAAATTTTACTTATGTATTACTAGGTATTACTACAATTTACTAGGCAATTACTTACAATTTACTTACATTAGAGCAGATTACTTAAATTAAGTAAATATTTTATTTACATTCGATCAAATTACTTAAATAAAGTAAAGGTTTTACATGGAAATTTACTTAGAAATTATTCAAGTAAAGAAACAATCAAACCTTTTACTTAATGTTGCTTTATTTTACTTGTAGAATTACTAAGTAATTTCTCTACATGATATCTATAATAATAATTTATTCTACATGCATTCTGTGTGACCTCAGTAATTTAATACTATCTTAATTCATGTACAGCTGAATCATAGGTTCTTGACACATAAGATAGGTAAATATTCCTTATTATTTCCTATCGTATGCATCAGGAATCTATGACTTGGATGACTCTATGGATTTATTATGTAATTGTTATTAGTGTCATTTGTTTAATATTCTCTCGGTCTTTGTAAAACTTCTATAACCTGGCCAGAATATTTTATATCATTTTTGTACAAAACAGTTGATTTATTAACTAAGTGGAAATAAAGAAAAAATATGTTCTGTTGCAATCACCAATTTATCAGAGAATGGATATAAAATTATAATATAGTGTGGCTCCTCCATTGAAAGGCTGTATCAGTGGATATTTAAACCTGTTGATGAATACATAAATGGTAAATAAAAGGAGTGTTCACACACTGACCACTACCACATGGTGAAGGAAACATGAGCAGCAGGGGTCTGATGCTGGCACTGAGAGATAGCCAGCTGAGGCAGATGAAGGGAGTGTTAACTTGACCCATTTAAATTGTCTTGCCTCAGAGGCCATCCCATGGAATGAGGCAGTAACTGGATTCAACAATTAAAAAAAACAACTTGAAACACAAGAAAAAGGTCAAATATATATTATAAAGAGAAAACAGCATTGAAATTGAATACTGTGTGAAGTGACTGCTACTTTGTAATATATATAATGTACATATGTACTTCAGCGAACCCCACAATGGGCCCCATTGGATAGGGGACCCAGACTCATATACCAGTATTACAGTATTTTAGTTTTGATATATAGTGTACATGGTACAACGAACCACATTTCAAATTCAAAATGTTTGGTCTAGCTGATGGACTTTTCTAGTGACAAAAAATCGATAATGTCAACAAGGTGATACCTCTCATGATCACTGGACTGAAAGTTGGTTTATGAGTTGTCTTTGAAGTGAAAGCAAAATATGGAGCAACATTTATAGATGATGCTGCTACATACCAGTTGTGAAGGCATGGGGACATTTCTTTGGGCAGTTTGGTATCCATAGAAAATGGTAAGTAAAGATATTGTAAGCATGCTGCTTGTTATACAGATTGATTTTGATACACATGTGAATTAAACATGTATATTTAAAGTTCTGGATACATTTTATCAATGTTTATAGCCTTGTGAACTGTAACATTTTCATGTTTTTTTTTTTGCATTAACAAAATATGTTTTTGCAATCGTAAGTCTAAATAAATCCAGATATTTTTTAATCAGTAGATTAATGACATTTAATAGCCAAATGTAGAGACATTTTAGTAGTTCTTCTTATTAAAATATTTTGTATCTTTATATGTTGCAGGTGTTATTCTGGATAACTTTTGAGTTTGGGAAAACCAAGATACTACATTAAATGTACTAAGCCAACAGAAAATGGTTTGGATTCCAAGAGGTGATAGATATCTAAGTAACATCATTCATTAATAAAGTTTGAATATGAACTCCAAATAGTCTTTTCTTTCTTTTTTTTATAACTTAGTAAATAAGTAATTCATTTCGGCAACATGTAAGATTGTTTTCTTCAGACCAGATTTTCTCATGCATGGTATATTCCTTCTTTTCATCCAATTTGATGGGTATGGAAAATTCAAATATTTCAAAAATAATTATGGGTTCATATTTTAATGCTGTTTGTATGAATATTAGTAATTAATATTTCTTTGACAGGATTTTGAAAATTGAGCTGCGGTTTCACCTAAAATCTTACCATTTAGATATTGACAATGGCCTTATTGCACCGGAATGCTTCAAAGTTACAGGAAAGGTAAAGTAATAAAAACAGTCACTTACAGTTCTAATTATAAATAATATTTGTAAATTTGATTGAAGATTGTCCTTCAGTTAAGGTTTTTTTTAAACAGAATTTGTCTTTTGATACCTGGTACATGTTTTCTATATAAAGTTGGTCTCTGAATGTAATTGTTTCTGAGCTGAAATAGTTTCTTAATAGTGGTAATCTTTACCATTGGTAGTATCTTAGTATACAGTAAGTAGTCATTTCACTCAAGTGATGGGTGGTCTCTTGGTAGAGGTAACAGGTCTTTTTTTGGGTGTTCTCTTTGGGAAATGTGTTATTTTAACTGTGGTTAAGTCTCTTGATAAAGATGGTCTTTTAACTCAGGTTAAGTCTCTTGGTAGAGGTGGTCTTTTAACTCAGGTTAAGTCTCTTGGTAGATGTGGTCTTTTAACTCAGTTTAAGTCTTTTGGTAGATGTGGTCTTTTAACTCAGTTTAAGTCTCTTGGTAGAGTTGGTCTGTTAACTTGGGTTAAGTTTCTTGGTAGAGTTGGTCTGTTAACATGGGTTAAGTCTCTTGCTAGAGGTGGTCTTTGAACTCAGGTTAAGTCTCTTGGTAGAGGTGGTCTTTGAACTCAGGTTAAGTCTCTTGGTAGAGGTGGTCTTTGAACTCAGGTTAAGTCTCTTGGTAGAGTTGGTCTTTGAACTTAGGTTAAGTCTCTTGGTAGAGGTGGTCTTTTAACTCAGGTTAAGTTTCTTGGTAGAGCAGGTCTTTTAACTCAGATTAAATCTCTTGCTAGAGGTGGACTGTTAACTTGGGTTAAATCTCTTTCTAGAGGTGGTCTTTGAACTCAGTTTAAGTCTCTTGGTAGAGTTGGTCTGTTAACTCAGGTTAAGTTTCTTGGTAGAGTTGGTCTGTTAACTCAGGTTAAGTTTCTTGGTAGAGTTGGTCTGTTAACTTGGGTTAAGTTTCTTGGTAGAGGTGGTCTTTGAACTCAGGTTTAGTCTCTTGGTAGAGTTGGTCTTTTAAGTCAGGTTAAGTCTCTTGGTAGAGTTGGTCTGTTAACTTGAGTTAAGTCTCTTGGTAGAGGTGGTCTTTTAACTCAGGTTAAGTCTCTTGGTAGAGTTGGTCTGTTAACTTGAGTTAAGTCTCTTGGTAGAAAAGGTGGTATTTAATCTTGGGTAGCCTCTTAACCACAGGTGGTCTCTTGGTATATTTGTATATTTACATAAAGAATATATATTTATCGAACTATTTTCCTTGCTTTACAAATCTTCAGATTGAGAGTAGTACAGCAGTGTATGAAGGTATATATAAAAATTCCTTAGACAATCGGTCTACGGAAAATTGAAATCCCCATATGGCCCAAGTCATTTTTCTATATACCCATTTTGTAAACACATATTGTTAAATATAGCCTATACTGTGTCGCCCAGACGCTTGAATCGTCCAGTTCATACTCACTCAAATGTTTGAAGCCAATAATGCACTGTTTTTGGTAAAATCATCTCAATTATAATGTTTGATTTCATATGATCGTTTGTCAGAAAAAAAAGGAATGTTGTTTTCACCAATCCTAATGTATGTCAGGACTCAAACTTTTCATAGCCAATAGGACCAACATGTAGAAATTTTACATAGACCAACCAGGTTTTCTATAGCATCGGGCCATCAGACCATCTTTACTTTCAAACACTGAGTACATAGATATAGTTGAGACTGTTCAATATTACAGGTGGTGTTTGATGACAGTTCAAGGAACGGTCAGATGTTGATAGATCTAGTCACCGCTCTACATGAAATTGACTGCAAAGGCGAATACTCCTTCCAAGGTAAACTGCTCAAACAGAGGATTATCCAGGAGCTTTTATTAAATTTCTGTATGAGGTTTATCATACATGTCTAAGATTTTAAAGGACCTCTTTCACGAACAATAGAATTTTGCCCACGAACCAATTTGACGAAAACCAGATGTTATTTGTAGGACCCTTAGAGTGAAAACTTGAAATAGGTTTCAAAGAGTGAAAACTTGAAATAGGTTTCAAAAATTCAAAAGGTCCCAGGGGTCTGTGCTCTGTTTCATATGAAATTAAATGCATGAGACTCTTTCAATCATTATAACCAAGATACTATTACATAATTATATATACGAACATTCATCAGAGTGACTTGAAATTTAAAATTCTCATTCCATTCCTCTCTTTGGTGATGTAACACTGCCATGTCACAACAATTTAAGCAACGGGAACTACAGCCAGTCACAGCTCAGTAAGATGTTGCCATGCACGAGATCACAGCATCATTCATGAGATCCGATCATATTTATCCATACAAGTCTGTGTTTCTCAGGAAGCTGAGTGAAACACAGGAAGCTGAGATCTCTGGGCCTGACACTAAAGCCCTTACTGCTTTAGATAGCATGCAACATGTCTCCTTTATGTTATTGAGTGAGCTAGCCACCAGCTACTACATGGAGACACCGCCTCAAAGTACGTGTCCTGACAAGATGTTTTACTCAGGATAGTTTGTGTGTTCTCAGGACATTAAGATTACAGATCAAGATTACAGATCTAGACCACACTGTACATTTGTTGTTGTGTCTTTGGGTAAGACACTTTACCTCAATTGTTTTTGATAGCATCTAACATGTCTCCTTTGTGATGTTCAGTGAGCTAGCCACCAGCTACTACATGGAACCCCTGCCTCAAAATTACTCTGGTGTTAACTGGACGATAAACCCATCTAACAGCAGTCCTTGGTTCACTACAGAAATGCCTTTACTTTTGACTTTCAGAAGCTGAAGCACGTCAGAGGATAGGAAATACCATTTTTGACATCTTTGTTATACTGATCAGTGTGTTGTCCAGTGTTTTGTGTGCACGGTCAGTGATTAGAGGTCTACAGCTACAGAAGGTGAGGATGTACAATGTTATAGGGTACCCCAGCAATGTTATAGGCTTAACCCTTTCAAGCCTAAGAAGCTTTAGTGGACTCTGCCATTCATTCATCATTTGATGTCCATTGTGGTCAATAGGGGTGAAAGGGTTAAATGACAAGAAAAAATGTTTGGTGTTGAAATGGCGAGGTAAGTCAATATAATAATGTCTGATCATAAATCGGCCAATCAGCGGCCTCTTCTGTTATAGAAGTATAATCTTATGGCCTATTTGGATAATAACTCCATATGAAAATTTACAACACACACTCAAGTTATTTACCAAAGTCTTAAGTGCCTTTTCCAGATTCAGAGTATGTGTATATATGTTAATATCGGTGTAAAAATATATATAATTAGGTTTTAGAAATATTCCAACATTTGATCCATGGTTGACTCAACTTACAAGCATATGACCGTAATTATAATATGTTGTCTGCTTCCTTGCCTATTAGAATGATGATTTGAAATAATGAAAATCTGAGAATCTTCCTTCGTATATAAAACATGTAGAAGACACTTGGTACCTTCAACCTAGAATCTCATGTACAATTTATTTTCGAAACAATATTTATGTTGTAATTTATTTTTGCAGGAGACTGTGACTTTTTTCAAGAAACGCTACAGGAAGGATCTACCTACCTCAGACAAATTGGAGTTTGTTAACTTTTGGTACATAATGATCATTCTCAATGACATTTTATCTGTTGTTGGATCATCACTGAAGATAACTATAGAAAACAGGGTAAGTAACTCTTGCCTTACTGTATTCATGGTAACACACCACTAATTATCATTCATGAATCATGATTTTTCGCTTTGTTTCTGATCTTGCTCGTTAAAGCTCCGGGACTTGACACAGCATGTACCCCGGTACCTATGCTGGGTTTTATCTGAATCCATGACCTGTTGAATTCGACATCATGTCTTAATCCTGTTTCTTTTGTAAGAACAATAGAATAGAAAGCTCTGTATTCTAACATCTGTTTATTTAAGATAATGCTTTAGTCCCATTTCTTAATATGAAAAACACCAATAAAACCTCTGGATTCTGACACTCTGTGAAATTTAGCATTATGTTATCCGAATCCATTTGCAAATGCTTCTAAATGAAACTTGCTTATTCTGTAACATACAAAATAACACTAGCTCCGTTTCTCCCTTACTGGGTATATGATAACTACAAATTGAATTTGCCTTTCATTTCTAGTTTGCCTTTTTGAAGAATTGCATTGCTTATTGAATCACCCAGTCGTTGTAGCAAAAATTTAACCCAAGTCCCAAAGCATGTCAAAATTCCTTTGAATGGTCTTTCACACTTCTGTGTATCCTTATATATTTCTTATGAGTTAAGCATTTCTTTCATTTGCAGTTGTACACATACTGTAAATCACTTTTCATATTTCGTGTGGGATTTATTTTCGCGTTAATTCGCGAGGAGAGTCAAATGCGAATTCAAATCCCTCGCGATTATTTATATAAGAATGACAAGAATAAGTGTCGTCCATTTTGAATCTATCATAATCTTTAGTTGGTGAACAGGCATCGCCATTAAAGTAATAATAGAATGATAGATTATATACTTATATCAGAGTGTCATTTTATATCACAAAACACCAAAATTTCACACACAAAAAACCTGCTGAACACAAATTGAACTCGGACTAAAATACAATTCAGCATAGACAGACATTGATATCACATGACTTTTCTTGTACCGTCGCATGACTCTCATAAACAAAATGACTACCAACATTGAAATATCGCCTGTTAACATTATTCGCGAATTTAAAGTCAATTAGAGGTCAGAATTTGCGAAATTATGTATTCGCGAATAAGTTGAATGAGGTGTGTTTGCGAAATTAAGTACTCGCAAAATATAAGTGATTTACAGTAATACTTGCCCCATAAGCATCTGAAGCTGTTTTTGATATGTGCTGGCTGCAGTACGACTCAATATACCTGATAATGGTTAGCCGTGGAGTCAGTATTATTCAGGTCTTAAGCTATAGCTAGATATGCATCACACATATTAGTCAAATTAGTCAAAAAAAAAGAACAACAAAATTTTTCAAAATTTCAAAATTTACTTCTATGTATTGAAAATGGAACTCATAAGGACTTGATATATGCAAAAATGTGACAAGGGCTTCAAACAAAATATTCTTGACATATCCTTACATGTTGGAGGATTAAAAACAGTTTTTATTCTGTATAATATAAGTCAGTACACACACCATGATTATTACTCAATCTCCATTTTAGACAAACAGGATGGCCTTCTGTCAGGTTCGCATTATGTGGTATCTTATTTTGTCCAGTTCATTAATGTCCTTGCTGCTCTGCTGATGACTCCAGGAATGGAATAGCATGTTTCCATTTTGTTATTCCGTGCATGGCTCCCTAATGATCACTTACACAAAGGGTACTTTAGGCTTAGACCTGTATTGCTATGGTATATACAGTCGTTATAAATGACAAAGCTTTGCAGGCAAGCACCATGGTCACTATTTTTTGTTTGTTATTTTTCTTAATTTTTAAATGGTTTGCTGTTACAGGTGACCATGGGTGCCAGAAATGGTTCAATATACTCTATAATTTAAAGCATGTTCATCATGATAGACTTATAGATTTGCACTTGAAGATATTTAGTTTTAATCACAAAGAGATAGATATATATGTATATACAATATAGATATATAACTTAGCAACACAAATGACGAAGGAAGACAACTTTTTGACTCGTGCCCTGACCGGGCCTCGAACTCTCGATCTACAGCACCCAATCGCCTAGCCAGAACTATCCTGTAGCCTATACCGCTGCGCCACATCGGCGTTCTTAAAAAAGAATGTTTCAATGGCGCAGTGATAGTCGGCCCGATACCCTGACATGATCATTGTTGAAGTCGTCTATAAGATGATATGAATACCTGGATCACAATGTATTTACATATATGGATACGAATTGTACATATATTATATATATTTCTCTCAGTACAACTACGACAGGAAATTCAAATCTTTATCTTCGGATCACCAACACATAGTGTATATGATACATTGTGCTAATAAATAGATATATAACATAGTAACACAAATGACGAAGGAAGACAACTTTTTGAAACATGCCCTGACCGGGCCTCAAACGTTCAATATAAATTAATAAAGCTATTAATTAAATAATACTAGTAGTTATTCAATATCAAATAAAAATAAATATATAGGCTGAAAGAGTTACAACAGTTGGTCTTTTTTGGCAGGTGTGAATGTGTATTCATTTAACCTAACATTCAAGATGATGAGTTGAAATTTGTGAAAGAGACACATTTAAGGGACAGTATATATATAACCATGCTTATCAGGATAAGTTTAAAACAGCAGTGTACCATGCTTGTCAGAATAAGTTGAGACCAAAAGCAATTTTCCATGCTTGTCAGAATAAGTTGAGGCCAACATCAATGTTCCATGCTTGTCAGAATAAGTTTAGACGAACAGCAGTGTACCATGCTTGTCAGAATAAGTTTAGAGGAACAGCAGTGTACCATGCTTGTCAGAATAAGTTTAGACGAACAGCAGTGTACCATGCTTGTCAGAATAAGTTGAGACCTACAGCAGTGTACCATGCTTGTCAGAATAAGTTTTAAACAACAGCAGTGTACCATGCTTGTCAGGATAAGTTGAGACCAACAGCAGTGTACCATGCTTGTCAGAATAAGTTGAGACCAACAGCAGTGTACCATGCTTGTCAGAATAATGTGAGGCCAACATCAATGTTCCATGCTTGTCAGGATAAGTTGAGACCAACAGCAGTGTACCATGCTTGTCAGAATAAGTTTTAAACAACAGCAGTGTACTATGCTTGTCAGAATAAGTTTAGACGAACAGCAGTGTACCATGCTTGTCAGGATAAGTTGAGGCCAACATCAATGTTCCATGCTTGTCAGAATAAGTTTAGATGAACAGCAGTGTACCATGCTTGTCAGAATAAGTTTTAAACAACAGCAGTGTACTATGCTTGTCAGAATAAGTTTAGACGAACAGCAGTGTACCATGCTTGTCAGAATAAGTTGAGACCAACATCAATGTTCAATGCTTGTCAGAATAAGTTGAGACCAACAGCAGTGTTCCATGTTTGTCGGAATAAGTTGAGACCAACAGCAGTGTACCATGCTTGTCAATATAAGTTGAGACCAACAGCAGTGTACCATGCTTGTCAGAATAAGTTGAGACCAACAGCAGTGTTCCATGTTTGTCAGAATAAGTTGAGACCAACAGCAATGTACCATGCTTGTCAGTATAAGTTGAGACCAATAGCAGTGTACCATGCTTGTCAGAATAATTTGAGGCCAACATCAATGTTCCATGCTTGTCAGGATAAGTTGAGACCAACAGCAGTGTACCATGCTTGTCAGAATAAGTTTTAAACAACAGCAGTGTACTATGCTTGTCAGAATAAGTTTAGACGAACAGCAGTGTACCATGCTTGTCAGAATAAGTTGAGACCAACAGCAGTGTTCCATGTTTGTCAGAATAAGTTAAGACCAACAGCAGTGTACCATGCTTGTCAGTATAAGTTGAGACCAATAGCAGTGTACCATGCTTGTCAGAATAAGTTGAGACCAACAGCAGTGTTCCATGCTTGTCAGAATAAGTTGAGACCAACAGCAGTGTTCCATGTTTGTCAGAATAAGTTGAGACCAACAGCAGTGTTCCATGTTTGTCAGAATAAGTTGAGACCAACAGCAGTGTTCCATGCTTGTCAGAATAAGTTGAGACCAACATCAATGTTCCATGCTTGTCAGGATAAGTTTAGACGAACAGCAGTGTACCATGCTTGTCAGAATAAGTTGAGACGAACAGCAGTGTACCATGCTTGTCAGAATAAGTTGAGACCAACATCAATGTTCCATGCTTGTCAGAATAAGTTGAGACCAACAGCAGTGTTCCATGTTTGTCAGAATAAGTTGAGACCAACATCAATGTTCCATGCTTGTCAGAATAAGTTGAGACCAACATCAATGTTCCATGCTTGTCAGAATAAGTTGAGACCAACAGCAGTGTTCCATGTTTGTCAGAATAAGTTGAGACCAACAGCAGTGTTCCATGTTTGTCAGAATAAGTTGAGACCAATAGCAGTGTACCATGCTTGTCAGAATAAGTTGAGACCAACAGCAGTATTCCATGTTGATAACCATTCTGTATGTTTTGTTATAAGGACTTAGATTTTTCCCCTACGGTAATTGTCTTGATTTCACCTTCTTTACCATCAAACATACTGTAGCACTCCATTGAATGATTCACCTGTGCAAACATAAAATAAAATAAAGATTTCATTTGATTTACTTTTAGTATTTATGATTTAAGTTAAGTGCATGTCTTGTGTATTTATAATTTTATTGAAACTCTGAAAACAAAATATGAAAAATCATGTTGAAATAAGTTATGAAGCAGTTTAATTCTGCCAATCATATATATCTTCGTTGTGTAGCCTGAGCCACATCTGTAAAAGTTAACTTCAAAGAAAGCACAAGTTTGATATTTTGATCAAATATGGCAGCAATGACTACCCACCAACACTCCAACCACCTGCCCACCCCCTCCAGAAATGGAATCTACACTGAACCCCTCCCCAACAACCACTATGATTGCACCCCACCACTACACTGATTTTGACCCCCTTAATATTGTATAAGCCCACATACAATTCATCTGCAAATGAGCATGACCTTCTCTGATCTTGCAAAAAATAGGCTTATGACTGAAGGGGCCATATAATGGGTTTAATTGAATCCATCCTTTTGGTAAAACATTGAGATTTTGTATGGATTGATTAGCCTGAAGTTTGGTAATTAAAACATTTATTTGTACTTTAGCTATGCAAGGCATAACAGCTTAATTACACTGACAAGATGAAGTAGATAGCAACTCTTATTCAGAGTTTCAGCTTATTGCAGGACATTGAAAACACATTTGATAGTGTTTTCTTTGAAATTGCAACAGACATGGACTTATTACCAGACATGGACTTATTACCAGACATGGACTTATTACCAGACTTGGCCTTATTACCAGACATGGCCTTATTACCAGACATGGCCTTATTACCAGACTTGGGCTTATTACCAGACATGGCCTTATTACCAGACATAAGCTAATTAAAGAGATTTGGGCTTATAACCAGGCATGTGGGGATTATCAGACATGGGTTTATTACTATACATGGGCTTATTACTAGACATGGGCTTAATACCAGACATGGGCTTATTATCGGACATTGGCTTATAACCAGACATGAGCTTATTGCAGGATAAGGTAGCAGCACTCCAGTTTAACCATTTATTCCATTATGCACGGTTGCCACATTAACCACATAATTCATCTTAATGTAATTAATCTCCTGCTGTATCTTAAGAGTAGGAAAATATTAAAGGTACACTTCCTAATTAATACATCTCATTCAGTAACTTAAACTGATATATATGCTCCTTTTGATAAACATATAAAGTCAACTCTCCTGATAATGAATTTCTGGGAACCTTGGTAAATACTTGTTTCTAGAATAAGACATTTTATTCATTCGGTCTTCAAAATTGATTCTTGAAAATTTATTCAGTTTGCTTTTTTAAGTCAGTAAAAAAAGTAATTTTTTCCTGGCTTACTAATTTTCAAAATTTACTGTTTGACTGTAATAGTTACTGTATATTCTCTTACCGTTCTTTGTTCTTTGATATACAAGTGGAGGTTTTAAACTCAACTGGTGATATTTGTGAGAAGTTCAATGTTTTAGAAATTTCTTGTTTAATTTCTTTGATATTATCCCCTGGTGAAAGGCCTGTATCATTTTGAGGCGGGGTGTCCTGATGGCTACCCCATTGAACAATAGACATGTGCACACTTTACCCAATTGATCGGGACAGCATCTGACATGTCTCCCTTATGTTATCCAGTGAGCTAGCCACCAACTACTACAATGACAGCCCACCTCAAAATTTGTTCTGTCTGTTCTTATGAGCCATAATTTACCAAACAAATATAAAATATTAACAATAGATTGATCTCCGTAAAATATTACTCAGAGTATTATTTTACAAAATGCATCAAAATTTGTATCTACGCATGTCATGAAATTTTCAACCTGTTTGGGATGTCTCTTAAAAAAATTACATATGTCAGTCAGAGATTAAATTTGTTAATACTTGTATTATCTTCATACAAAAACAGTGGTCTAGGTATAATTTCATTTTGATTATTTTTGAATATATGACCTTTGTATTCCAGCATGCATCAAGCTCGTCGGAAAACTATGATCTGTGTGGACTGATGCTGGGCACAGGAAACCTCCTGGTGTGGCTTGGAGTCTTACGATATATTGGCTTCTTTAAAACATTCAATGTAAGTCCTTATAGGAAACCATCACAAATATTATGAGTTTATAAATATATTATGTAGCTAACGCCTTGATACTATTTTTAGTGGAAGATTTCATTTTCATACAAATAATGTTATTATTGTGCTATAGTTTTCTGCTGTGTCATTTCTAAATACAATTGTACAACTGATTGATCATCTTTGGAATTTATGCGAGACTACAGTTTCTGATTACTGTCTGCTCTGAACAGAATATAACATACCTCTCCCATATATTGTTGAGTGAGGTAGCCACCAGCTACTACAAGGAGACTCTACCTTAAAATTACAATGGATAATGATGGACACCACACATGATTTTGATTGAGACAGCCACAAGCTACTACAATGAGACCCTAACTTAAAATGACCCTCACTATTGATAGGCATCACATGTTATTGATTTAGGTAGCCACCAGCTACTACAATGAGCCTCCTCTATAACATAGTCTAGGTTATAATTAGATAACAAATAGACTCCTATCAAGATATTCTTTATAATCCTGACTATGTTTATTTAACAACAGTTGTCATTCTATCATTTTGATATCATGCTACATAACTTTTGTTTCTATGATTACAGATTCTTGTGATTGTACTGAAGAAGGCTTTCCCTGATATCATTAGATTCCTCGTGTGTGCTCTCATCATTTATGCTGGCTTCATGTTTGCGGGATGGGTCGTACTCGGCCCCTACCACATAAAGGTAAGGAATCAGTCAACTGCCATGTTCATATACTCCAGCCTGCCCCTAAATGAGCCCCTTTCTTTTGCGACCAATCTGCCCCTAAATGAGCCCCTTTCTTTTGCGACCAATCTGCCCCTAAATAAGCCCCTTTCTTTTGCGACCATCCTGCCCCTAAATAAGCCCCTTTCTTTTGCGACCAGCCTGCCCCTAAATAAGCCCCTTTCTTTTGCAACCCACCTGCCCCTAAATAAGCCCCTTTCTTTTGCGACCAATCTGCCCCTAAATAAGCCCCTTTCTTTTGCGACCAACCTGCCCCTAAATAAGCCCCTTTCTTTTGCAACCCACCTGCTCCTAAATAAGCTCTTTCTTTTGCGACCAACCTGCCCCTAAATCAGACCCTTTCTTTTGTGACCAGCCTGCACCTAAATAAGACCCTTTCTTTTGCGACCAGTCTGCTACTAAATAAGCTCTTTCTTTTGCGACCAACCTGCCCCTAAATAAGCCCCTTTCTTCATTTTTGCAAAAACCCTACCTATTTTAAATAGTAATTATAAGCTAAAAGTGGTCCATGTCAAAGTCCTCCATGAACTTCAATACCTACCTTTTACTCTAGAGAAGAGGGCTTATTTCAGGATGAATACAGTTTTCATGCATAGACTTTAAGTTTAGCACAGTTTAGTCTTGTCAATCAAAGCTAATTTAGCTGAACTTTCAATTTATTGCATACTAGGAGATATCTGATAAACAATTTTTAGCTTTCCCAAAACCGCTGGCTCTAATGTGGAGAACCTTGCCCTTCGGGTGGCTGATAGCATGACAGCAAAATGGATGAAACTTAGTTGAATGTATAGTTTTGAATCTACATATTATATATTTCTTGAAATCTGCCAAATTGTGCAGTTCCCCATATTTCAAATTTCAATATTGCCAGTCCACCAGTTATCAAAACAAACCAGTTTTCACTTATGTGAATGAAATATTTCCTGTGGCTAATTTACATATAGAGAGTGGAACACTACATTAAAGATGCCCTGTAATAAGTGGGTAGTTTCCTGGTTTGAATCGCAATTATGAAGAACTTTGGTTTTGGTTTTCACATGGTTCTCTATCAGGGCTTTTTCTAGGGTTCTTTTGGGGCCACTAATAGGCCCCATTCCCAATTGAAATTATTTCATATTTAAGCTAGATTCCCAAAATTTGCAGTTCACTCCTGAAAAAAATATTTCCCAAATCATCAATTTTCTACCAAATAGGAGACAAAAAGACCCCTTCCCAAACCAGTTAAAAAAGCCCTACTGTATCATCATTAGGGTATATATTCAATAATTTAACATAATTTTGTATCATTTTTTTTTTTTAATTCATATGTTAGGAAAACAAAGGCTTTGACATCATCGTAATACTTATTCCTTTTTCATCTTTACAGTTCCGACATATAAGTACAGCATCAGAGTGTTTATTTTCTCTGCTTAACGGCGATGACATGTTTGTGACATTCTCAGCCACCGTAACGGACAACAACCTCGTCTGGTACTACAGTAGGATTTACCTATATCTGTTCATCTTACTCTTCATCTGCGCAGTTCTTAATCTCTTCACTGGTGTCATACTGGATACCTATGAAATCATTAAAGTAAGTACTGGATACCTACAAAATCATCAAAGTAAGTACTGGATACCTATGAAATTATCAAAGTAAGTACTGGATACCTACGAAATCATCAAAGTACTGGATACGTATGAAATCATCAAAGTAAGTACTGGATACCTACGAAATCATCAAAGTAAGTGCTGGATACCTACGAAATCATCAAAGTAAGTACTGGATACCTACGAAATCATCAAAGTAAGTACTGGATACCTACGAAATCATCAAAGTAAGTGCTGGATACATACGAAATCATCAAAGTAAGTGCTGGATACATACGAAATCATCAAAGTAAGTACTGGATACCTACGAAATCATCAAAGTAAGCACTGAATACCAAAAAATTATCAAAGTAAGTACTGGATACCTACAAAATCATCAAAGTAAGTTTTGGATACCTACGAAATCATCAAAGTAAGTTCTGGATACCTATGAAACCATCAAAGTAAGTACTGGATACCTACAAAATCATCAAAGTAAGTGCTGGATACCTACGAAATCATCAAAGTAAGTTCTGGATACCTATGAAACCATCAAAGTAAGTACTGGATACCTACAAAATCATCAAAGTAAGTGCTGGATACCTATGAAACCATCCAAGTACTATATATAATATATCTTCAAAAAGTATTGATTCAAAAGTACATGAAAATTAGATGTTTACATTCAGCAGTACATCAATAATCTTGTCGTTTTCTCTTAAACTTTGTTATCTATTATTATAGAAATATAAAAAGAACATTTCTGAATATGTACATTTGTCATTGTAGGAGTATGCTAAAGAAGATTCATTCCCCAAAAGTGCCTTGGACTTGTTTATAGAGGAGTGCAGTGACCCGCCGTCGTCACATGCATACAGACGAGAGGATCGTAGCTGTAATCCATTGTCTAGCTGTCTATGCTGTTGTATCAGGTAGGTACATCACTTGATTCTAATGTATTTACCATTTTAAAAAGTGAAATTGACCATTTATTGGGTGGAAAATAGTGTTTACTGTCTGATCTTGTCCAGCTGTCTCATCCTGTTATGTCTCATCCTGTTATGTCTCATCCTCTCATATCTCATCCCATCCCATCCTGATCCCCTCCAGTCTCTTCCCTCCAATCTCATCTCATCCTGTCCTATCTAAACCTGTCTCATCCTCTCATATCTCATCCTGTCCCATCTAAACCTGTCTAAACCTGTAACAGATCAAGTTTGAGTATCAGGGTATTGGGGTCAAGGTCAGTGTTACTATTTTTAGCTGGGGTCGGTAGAGGACATTCATTGCTTTCGTAATGCCTGGCATGCTTGTTTATCTTAATATCAAATACAAAGCACAATTTACTCTTAAGTGATGTTGATCTCCGTGTTGAAGATGTGAATTTTAAGTCGTTGTTCATCGTTGGAAACCCATGAGACTCTACAATGTCCACCGATAATTAGTATTGTACTTTGTCTTATATACATAATTGTACATACACAATGTTTCTTTCTTTTGTAGGGGTGATCCGGACCGACCAAACGAATACACAAGTCTTCTGAATTAAACAAACTATCGCGAGACTTATTCATAGACAGAATTTACCATATGTTTCAAGCAATAAGCTTTTGCCTAGCTTGTAATGAACCCATTCATATACATTAGGTTCTATGAATTATCATTAGATATAATATATGTCCAGCCAGCCCTGTCAATGGGTCAGAGGTCATATGTTGGACCCCTGGGCTTACTGTATGTACAGGATAATATGGTTTGTACAGAGGACATT
>NC_047018.1:48476447-48556923 GCF_902652985.1 Pecten maximus | reverse complement strand
CTTCTATGTTTTGTCTTATCTTCTATTTATGTATGTCAATACTGTCTGTATGTCTGTGTCTCTGTTAAGTCTGTCTGTCTTTCGGTCTAAGTAGGTTGGTGTTAGTCTATGTATCTGTTTGTCTGTATATGTCTGTCAGTCTTTCTGTATATGTCTGTGTCTCTGTTTAGTCTGTCTGTGTCTTTTTGTCTAAGTAGGTTGGTGTTGTTAGTCTATGTATCTGTCTGTCTGTGTGTATGTCTGTCAGTCTTTCTGTATATGTCTGTGTCTCTGTTTAGTCTGTCTGTATCTTTCTGTCTAAGTAGGTTGGTGTTGGTTTATGTATCTGTCTGTGTGTATGTCTGTCTGTTTGTCTGTACATGGATGAATAGCAGGATAATAGAAACAGAATGTGTGTTTAATATGCATTTTCTTATATATGTATGTATACAATAATATATACAACATGTGTAGTATGTGTGTACTTGTATGGGTATATTTGAGTTGTAGTAGGTGCGGTATGTGGATATGTTTTCATGTAAGTGCTGTGTGTACATGCCAATGGATGGATATCAAAATAGTACATGTATGTGTAGTAAAGCATGTGTGCTCATTGTCATATGCAATAGTTAGTATATGACTATATGTAGTACGTATGAACATGTATATGTGTATAGTGTTGTGTACATGTATGTATATGTACTAGAACATTCATGTGTGTGGGAAGGTGTTTGCGTGGGGTGTGTCATTCTCATTCATCAGAGTTACTTCCCTTCGTTTCATATGTCACTCGGTCAGTACGGTGGTATAGCGTAGCTTGCGTAGCTTAGCAGACTCTGGGGGGCGAGAATGGGGGTGTGTATGTGTGTGTGTAAGCTTGTGCGTAGTAAATTATAATAGAAATACACATCAGTGCTGAAAGGTGTGAATGACCATAAAATGTAGATGTCTTGTGTTTGTTGATAATATATGTTTAACTGAATAAAATATAAATTACAAAAAAAAAATTCTCCCGGTTTACTCGATTTATATATATCGGAATACGATCTTCTTAGAAGGCTTCTCTTCTTAGAAGAGTGCACATCGAGTGGGGCTCGGATCTGTGGATACATGCAAATATAACATCCATATTGCCTGGTTCTGGAGCCTAATAGTCATTTACTTGTCTTCCAGAGAGGACTGGTAATATTTCGCACCTGAATTTTCTCTATACAACACCGACATTTAGTCTAAGCTTTCTGCATCATGTCTGTCATTAAAAGTGTTGCATTAAGTTTCCCATATGTTTTTCCATAGTAAATACTGTGGGTATGCCGATTCAACATTTTGCTGAATGGTTTAAATTCAACTATGTACCAAAAAGAAATATGTCTACGGTTAATAGGTAACCAGTTTGGTCTGTGAATTACAGAAAAAATTAAGTATGTTTTAATGTTCCATTGGACTTGGAGGGGGTTGAGGGGGGGGAGGGCATGGTGTATTGCTTGGTGGTGGTGGTGGGGGGGGGGGGGGGGGAGAGAGGGGGCTCAATGAACCAATGTTTCCTTATGCAAGCTATTTCGTAATACAAAATAGCATAATGTTAAGGATAAGACCGCAATGTATTCTGTGAGAGATTGATTGGGCATGTCATACACCTCAATTTCAGTTTTTGATTAATGATTGTTGAGTCACTTTTGATGAATTTTTAGTATAATTATTATAAAGTTGTAGAGTAGAGGTGACCATAACTTGTACATACAGGTTGAATGTAATGGCTGCTGTACATAGATAAGGCTTTAAACCCTTAAAACTTCTCAACACTGCCTGTCCTCATACAATTACAGTACAAATCCTTTGTTTTAATAAGTTAATTAATTTGTTCTCACAAATTAACTCCTTAGTTCTCACAAACTAACTCCTTTGTTCTCATAAATTAACTTTGTTCTTATAAATTAACTTTGTTCTCATAAATTTACTTTGTTCTCATAAATTAACTCCTTTGTTCTCGTAAATTAACTCTTTGTTCTCGTAAATTAACTCCTTTGTTCTCATAAATTAACTCCTTTGTTCTCATAAATTAACTCTTTGTTGTTATAAATTAACTCTTTGTTCTCATAAATTAACTCTTTGTTCTTATAAATTAATTCATTTGTTCTCATAAATTAACTCCTTTGTTCTCATAAATTAACTCTTTGTTCTCATAAATTAATTCATTTGTTCTCATAAATTATCTCCTTTGTTCTCATAAATTAATTCATTTGTTCTCATAAATTAACTCCTTTGTTCTCATAAATTAACTCTTTGCTCTCATAAATTAATTCATTTGTTCTCATAAATTAACTTTGTTCTCATAAATTAACTCTTTGTTCTCATAAATTAACTCTTTGTTCTCATAAATTAACTCCTTTGTTCTCATAAATTAACTCCTTTGTTCTCATAAGTTAACTCTTTGTTCTCATAAATTAACTTTGTTCTCATAAATTAATTCATTTGTTCTCATAAATTAACTCTTTGTTCTCATAAATTAACTCTTTGTTCTCATAAATTAACTTTGTTCTCATAAATTAATTCATTTGTTCTCATAAATTAACTCTTTGTTCTCATAAATTAACTTTGTTCTCATAGATTAACTCTTTGTTTTCATAAATTAACTCTTTGTTCTCACAAATTAACTCCTTTGTTCTCATAGATATATCAGTATACAGTGTATAAAACTATGTAGAGTCTACAGGGCATTCGGACAATGAAAGTGTTCTCTAGAAATTTTGCTATAAGGGTTATGTTGATTCGGATTTGAAAGAATAATTGATGAATTGATAATTTTCTTGCCAGGTAATATTTTTCCTCCTTTGAATATTTAAATCAGATTGTTTACATTCAATTTGTGTATTTTCAAATGTTTGAAGGGGTAATCGAAAATCAAAATAATTTGTTATGTATGTATATTGTTTGTGAGAAAGAGAGAGTGTTTGAATGCATGCATTTATCAATAAAACTATCATGTTACATTTAATTAATATGCACGTTGATGTTATTGGTCATATTTTACAAAATATCACCATAAGATGTCTTTGTTTATGTTATAATTATTTTTTTCTGTTACATTAATTAATTTTGTACAGTTACATTTTGGTTTAATAGATCATATTTGTTTCTGCATGCTACAAAAACTCATCAAAGTAAAAAAATATCACTTTTTCAACTTGTCTACATTTCACTGAGTTAATCTGTTGCTTAAAAAGTATATGCCCAACTTTAACCCATCTTGGTTACATATAAATCGGCAAAAGTTCCGACCTGCCACAAGGAGACTTCACACAAACATATCAAAACACACATATGGTTTGGTTTGGTTTGTTTTTGTTTAACGTTCTATTAACAGCCAGGGTTACATTTAAGGACGTGCCAGGTTTTGGAGGTGGAGGAAAGCCGGAGTACACAGAGAAAAAACAACGGCTTACAGTCAGTAGATCTACCGGGCAACTGCCCCACGTAGGTTTTGAACTCGCAACACAGAGGTGGAGGGCTTGTGTTAAAGTGTTGGGACACCTTAACCAGTCGGCCACTGCGGCCCCCACACACATACGCACTCCACCACATGCATGCATGCATGTTGCACACACGGGAGGCCGTCCTTAAATGACCTTAGCTGTTGATGGGACGTTAAACAAATCAAACCAAACCAAAGTAAATGATTCACAGGAGCTAAAATTACATTAAACTGTTGTTTACCAATCATGGCCCAAAATATGTATACAACCTTGGCTCTATACATGGACTAAATTATGTTACAATGTAAATATTAATTAAAATAAATTTTTTTTTATATCATAAGAAATGCACTTGTTGAATTAATGAAATCATTAAAGGGGCATTTCTTCTTTTGAATTAAGTTTAGATCGTCAAAATTAAACTTACTGGAAAATATGTATTTTTTCAAAGTAGTAACAGTTATAATTTTTACATCAGTATGGCAGTTTTACCTTCAAGATGAACTGTTGTTGTGCAAATATTAAGTCCTGAAAACTCTTTAATTGACCCGAAGTACATGTATCACTAATTACTGCAAAGACATATGGTATTTATATACGATAAACCTTTTTCTTGTATATTTTGGAATTAATTTCATTACATGTAGGCACAAAAACTCATATAATCATCGTTTGGACAATTATTTCATCAATAGAAATTGTGCATGTTTCTGATGTCCGAACAAAGGAATGCCCCTTTGATAAACTAATCTTATGAAAACTATGTAAACAAATAGGGCCCCATCACTTATTGTGTTCAGTCTATGAAAGAAATTCAAATATTTCATGAGAATTCTGAATGAAGGTTGTGCATAAATAAATACTGCATATTTTGTTGCAACAAAAATTGTGCTATATTTACAGCAAACATTCCATGGGTCGGTCATATCTTTTATGAACTACACTTTTGTACATGTATTTGTATAATTACCGAAGCTTAGTACCACCAATTTTGTTCCACATTATAAAGCAAACAAAATTTTTAACTCATGTCAGTAATTAATTGAATATTTTAAATTAACATCGTTTTGGCACATTCATCATTACAACATTCAAACGATCCAGATTGATCTGTTTTCTGTACACAGAGAAACCAATCCATCAATTTTATCTTATGCATAAATTTTGACGGACTTGTAGATCTTAGTCCAGGCCTTGAAAGTTTTTGTCATGGTACACAATGAAGGAAGCCAATTATTTAAACAAAATCTGTCCTTAATTTATGCATAAACTCTGGTCAAATTATGGTTAATTTATTTGGAGACATTACTTAACAAAAACAACCCTCATATCAGACACGTGATTATGCAGTTAAAATGTAATGTTAACACCATATTTTTCTCTGTATTATGAATGGTAAATCATGTGGTAGTGTTTTCGGCATAGCCGTTAAATTTTCTTTTGGTACCAGATATGATGCGACAGGTGGCGTTACTGGTAAAGATGAAGAATGTGATTGGTCAATGTAGTGGTAAATGCAAAATGCAGATAAGCAGTTAAAAACGAAACAAAGATAATTAAGATTGTATGCCGTAAATGCATAACGCATATGCTGAATAAAAAGATTATCTTTTTAATTGACACATTAATAAAATCATATTCCTGATTGAAATGCAGTCTTATTAATACCAACAAGAGGCCCAGAGGGCCTGTATCGCTCACCTGGTTTCATGAGATATGAAACAAGAATGATGCTTAAGTATATTTGTCACTGGTATTGCTATGTCAATATATATCATAAGCATTTTATATGGGTACATGTACAATGGTTTTATTTTAATACTAAAAATGCCAAAAGGTACATTAATCCATGAAATGAAATTGACTTTTGGTGCGACCCCATAGGGATGCTAACACACAAATGTGAGTGATATCCATTGCTTAATTTCAGAGAAGATCTTATTTAGACCAATTGGCCCCTTTTGACCCTGCCCTCTGCCCCCTGGGAGTCAGCTCCTTCCTTTATACAATTTTGAATCCCTACCCCAATAGAATGCTAATAGTCAAATATGAGCTGTTTCAGAGAAGTTGTTCATATCAATTTAGCCAAATTGGCCCCTTTTGGCCCAGCCCCTCAGCCTCCAGGGGGTCGGCCCCATAATTTGTACAATTTTGAATCCTTAACCAAAGTGAATGCTACCAGTCACATATTAAAGATATCCATTGCTTATTTTCAGAGAAAAAGTTGTTTATATCAATTTTGCCAAAATAACCCCTTTTGGCCCCGCCTCTTAGGTCCCCTGGGGTCAGCCCTGTCATTTGTACAATTTTGAATCCCTACCCTAGGGGGTTGCTACCAGGCAAATATGAGTGATATCCATTGCTTAGTTTCAGAGAAGAAGTCGTTAATATCAATATAGCTATATTGACCCATTTTTGCCCCGCCTCTCAGGCCCCTAGGGGGTCAGCACCACCATCTGTACAATTTTGAATCCCCACCCCATAGTGATTGCTTCCAGGCAAATAGGAGCAATATCCTTTGCTCGGTTTCAGAGAAGAAGTCGTTTATATCAATGCAGCCAAATTGACCCCTTTTGACGCCGCCCCTCAGGCCCCTTGGGGGTCAGTCCTGTCATTTGTACAATTTTGAATCCCTACTCTAGGGGGTTGCTACCAGGCAAATATGAGTGATATCCTTTGCTCGGTTTCAGAGAAGAAGTCGTTTATATCAATATAGCCAAATTGACCCCTTTTGGCCCCGCCCCTCAGGCCCCTGGGGGTCAGCACCACCATTTGTACAATTTTGAATCCCCACCCCATAGTGATACTTCCAGACAAATAGGAGCAATATCGTTTGTTCGGTTTCAGAGAAGAAGTTGTTTATATCAATATAGCCCAAATGACCACATTTGGCCCTGCCCTTCCGGCCCCTGGGGGTCAGCCCCATCATTTGTACAATTTTGAATCCCCACCCCAAAGTTATGCTACCAGGCAAATATGAGCGATATCCATTGCTCGGTTTCAGAGAAGAAGTCGTTAATATCAATATAGCTATATTGACCCATTTTTGTCTCGCCCCTCAGGCCCCTAGGGGGTCAGCACCACCATTTGTACAATTTTGAATCCCCACCCCATAGTGATGCTTCCAGACAAATAGGAGCAATATCCTTTGCTCGGTTTCAGAGAAGAAGTCGTTTATATCAATATAGCCAAATTGACCCTTTTTGGCCCCGCCCCTCAGGCCCCTGGGGGTCAGCACCATCATTTGTACAATTTTGAATCCCCACCCCATAGTGATACTTCCAGACAAATAGGAGCAATATCCTTTGCTCGGTTTCAGAGAAGAAGTCGTTTATATCAATATAGCCAAATTGACCCCTTTTGGCCCCACCCCTCAGGCCCCTGGGGGGTCAGCCCCATCATTTGTACAATTTTGAGTCCCCTACCCATAGGGATGCTTCTGACCAAATTTGGTCAAATTCTGATCAGTGGTTATGAAGAAGAAGTCAATTGTTGACGGACGGACGACGGACGACGGACGACGGACGGACGGACGGACGGACGACGGACGCCACGGTATGGCATAAGCTCACCTTGGTCCTTCGGACCAGGTGAGCTAAAAATGATTCAAACTGATATAATTTTGTTATTCGTGCTAAAACGCACTAGTTCGTTAATTTATTTCACCATCAGTTTTACATTATAACCACCAGCATTAAAACTATGCTGTTTATCTTTTTAAAAGATATTTCTGGTTTATTGGTTATGTTGATTTTGCATTTTATTTTTAGAAACAAATCAATATTCTCCTTATGATGTTAAATTTATTTCAATTGAAATGTCAAAGCACTCTCTGCTAAATGTTATAAATGATTTTTTTTAAATTTTATTAATATCTATATCTTAATATATTGTACAATTAAGGACTTTTATTTCAGCAGAAATATGGTTTTATTAACCTGGAATTGTATGTTCAGTTTCATTTCGATTAATATCTTAAGGTCTGCATAACCACATACTCCACCTCAACAGAATTTCTCTTTATAATCAACACATCTCTTTTTCTCAGAGTAGGGTACTATTATTTTGAGACCATTGAACATATGTAGTTATATTATAATATACATGTATATCAAAAGTATTGTTACAGTATACATGTATATATTATATGGACATCATGTATTTGTCAGAAGCTTCATATACCGTTCCTTTATTTTTGGGCTATATGTAATATTATTCTTATATACTGTCAAAAATTACTTTTTTCAAAATATTTGTAATCACGGAAAATACCAGTCGCCATCAAGCTAGACGAAAGTGAATTTTTTCTTTAGTTCGATCGGGCGTAAGACTAATTTTCCAGAGGTTCCGGGTTCAATCCCTTAAGAGCAGGGAGTGTGATTTAAATGTATTTGTAATGCCCTCAACTACATAAATGTGACTATGAGAAAAACTTTCATTGTAGGGTTTAAGTTGATGAATATAGATTCTGGGTACATGTATTTGACAGTATATATATAAATTCATGACAATATACATTCATGTGTATGTATAACTTTGGAACAAGCTTATGCCAAATAAATGTTTTAGTAAGAATAAAGTTTTCTGTTTCTTTCACGTCACATGTTACGACATCCGGTTAGTTCGAACAAAATTAAATAAATATTGACAAACCTGTTCGAATAATTCGAAATTATGTTTCAGAAAGTAGGCGCGAGTTTGAACTATCGGAGTCGATATGGGCAGAAATCTCGGCAGGGTAAAATCATTAGACAAACACATCCATTGTAAATCTGATGTGTAACAACGACGGCCTGAAAAATGACACATTTATAAATAAGTAAAATGATAGTATTTTATTTAATTCAATGTCAATTTATCGTTAAACGTTCTTCATTTCGCAATGGTTATTGCGCGAAGCCGCTCGGACAATGTGTAGCAAAACAGAAGTATATAAGTCTCTGCGTATATTTAAGCAATAAACTGCCTAGATGCGGCAGACCTACTGGTATAACTGCCACATGTGTCACAGACAAACTGAATGGTGCGCACTAGCGCACCATGATTGTTTGTCTGTGACACATGTGGCAGTTATACCAGTATTTCTGCCGCATCTAGGCAGTTTATCGCTTATATTTACGTTCTATTAATGAATCGCAAAAATAAAAAAATACGAAAAAAATCTTCCAAAATTCAAATTTCCCGCTTTCTACCGTCAGGGCAACTTCAGTTATACTCTCATAGATGAAGCTGCTTTTGTAGGGATTTACTAGTAATATATAAGGGCATTGCCACACCAAATGTAAATATCAACTTATATTAATCACGCTTGTTGGCCCGGATGGAAGCACACGAGAGGTCTTAGTGTGGGAGGAAACCGGAGTAACCGGGGAAAACGAACATTATCGGACAGGTAACCTTATACCTTTTCACGTCTGATCGGCGAATCGAACCCCGGCCGCTCAAGTGAAAGGCCAGTGTGTTACCACTGTGCCACCTGACCACCCTGTTGCATTTCTACCACAAGACTGTTCCAAAATAGAATAAATCGTTGTGTTTACAACTTTGCATAGAATTGTATTACTGTTCCGAAAAAGAATGACTCGCCATATCTGCAAGAACCATGCTATTGTTCAAAATAGTAGTCATGACCTTGATAGATCTGTTGTCGAGTGGGCCGTGACTTAAACCTAGAAATCACCTCCGATCGCCACACATGTAGAGAACACACAAAAAGAATATTCCCTAAACGAGCAACTGCTACCATTGCCAAGAAAGAAGCTATATTTTGAACAGAACAGTATAAACAATTTGGACTGAACTGCCAGAACATGTTAAAAATAAGTTGGACAACTTTATTTCAATTATACAGCTACAATCAGAACATAGAGAATACTATGGTGTCTAATATATTGAGTTATTATGTTGGGGGGGGGGGGGGGGGGGGGGGGGGGGGGTGGGGGGGGGGGGGGGGGGGGGGGGGGGGTTCGCGACATTTTCGACTCTTCAGCTGACTTGTATATTGTGTCGCGTCGCTCATTATTAAAATTATACATGTAGTCTATTGGATAGTACTTTAACATAAAACAAGACCACAACAGTCTCTTAATAATTATAAAGTTTATTTAAAGGTAGATAATATCGAGTCAACACATCAAGAAATATTTGAGCTTATCAATGTATCATACCAATTCTACATGAATGTCATTCAATAGATAATTATGAGATTCCTACAAATCAAACTTTAAATAAGTAAACTTACATTGTGTTTCTAAAAACATTTTTTTAATATGATCCATAATGTCTTTAACTCTTGTTATTCTTTCGAATTCTTACTAAACGTGTAACATTAAAAATCATATAATTATTACTCATACATGTACACGTCTCCGTCTCTATGGAATAATGGTGTAAATAGAGTGTCTACACACATTCCATTACTTTCATTTTTTAACCAAAAATATTGCCCCCCCCCCCCCCCCCCCCCCCCCCCCCCCAGAAACTACAACTATTCATTCCTACAGATACAGAGCATAGTTTGATTGATCGTTTTTAGCTCTAAACCTCTGGTTTTATTTGGTATATACGTATAAACTAAAAAAAAACTTTGGTTTTAGCAGCTAATGTCACCGCTTTTGAGAGATTAACATGCAACGCTTTTTTTTGAATTATGAATATCCCGTGTTGAAATACACGTCTATACTTGAAGTAAGTATATTTCATGTTTGTTATTATGTGGCCCGATCCTATTTATCTACAATTAAGGATAAAATATTTTATTTTACGTTTAAAAGGTAAAATTATTTGAAGTTAAGGTAAAAAAACAAACACAACTTACAACTTTGTTTATTCCATCTCTTTACAAAAATACAATGTATAGAGAGAACATCTTTACAACATTTAACAAATACAATATAGAGTATGGAGGACAAATCATATAACTTTTTTAAACAGTACTTTGATAAATTTACATAAATTCCTAAAGTTTTGATATTGGTGTAGTTCATTAACTGTGAAAATTTAACAATATTAGGCATAATACACATAATGTGAAAGAAGATATTCGCCCTAAGGTAAAATCTTTTTTTCTTCTGTATTACATTATTATTTGACATTTGGCATGTCATACCTCCGCTCAGCATTTCCAACACAATGGGAAATCCATTAACAAAAAAAGGTAACGAAAGACAGACCTGTCTGTCCGTCAGAGCATGTATTTCAGGGCGGATGTAAAATAATTACAGCGTGAGACATGTGACATCCACACCGGGTGCACGGAATTACCCGAACCGGTTCTATACCGAAACGTATGAAGCCGAAACTACTGTACAGTAAGGTTAAGACTAACTTATTTATTCTTATTAATACTTTTTTTTAAAACAAAAATTGCTACAAAAGCATGCTTTCGAAAGTTTCTTAAAAAAATATATGATAACACAGTTTCATTTCCGGCATTACAATGTATGATGCAATAGCATTGGAAGTAAAATTCTCTTAGTTTGTTTGCTGTCTATTGTATGCATGTAGGCTTTGTAATTTACTGACTTCTTTTAAGAAAGATTCACATTAAATTTCAATACAAAAAGCTAATTACAATCCTTTTATCAATAAATAACATTTGGCTTTTAAAGAAATCTTACAGTTGCTGTTAGAGTAGATCATGTTTTTCATCTTTATAAACATTGGATTTTCCACAGCCTCTATCTCCTCTTCCTGAATGGCCTCTGGAACATGGTCACCAATATTCCACAAATGGGACATTCCTGAAAAGGACCATTCAGTGTTATTTATGTAAAGAATACATACATGTTGATAGATGATATGATTGCCTTGACTATTATATTCAAATTTGCATTTTTAGAAATTGTCAACATTGCTTATATAACTTGTAAACTGTCATTATGATCTATAATCACAAGAAGTGTTTATACGTGTATTTTTACACATGTTCAAAGTTAATAATTGAAAGTTAAAGGTATTAATGTATCGAAATGCAAAATTTGCGACAATTTTTAATCGTCTGGTAAGCATAAATATTTCAGTGGTTTCTGTAGACAGTGCATGTACATATATATAAGCATATTGGTAAGGATTTTTAAAAAAATGAGGTATATGAGTCAATTTAACTCATGTTCAAAGAAATGATGTCATTGCCTAGCTATTAGTATACATACTACATGTAACTGGTTGCAAAATATTAATTTGTATTTCTGTTTTTCTGTTGAATTTTGTTTGACATGTTATTGTTATTAAAGTTTCCAATTAGGCCTACATAAAATGTGAAAATGAAACTTTCGTTGCATTTTTTTTAAAACTTACCTGTATTGGGAAAAACATCCTTCAGATTTCTTAGATGGTGAAGAGATTCTTGAGTATAAACAACTCTATCACAAGTGTGATGAGGATCATATGTGTCCGGATGTGATGTGGCTACCTGCTTTGTTGCTGTAACAGGTAGTTTTGGTTTCCTTTGTGGCAAGGAACTCATCGGTCCTATGGGCTTAACTGCACGGCCAGGAACATTCCATGTGCAGGGTATTGATGTGCAGCTCTTCTCCAGTGGTTTTGTATAGGTTAATGCAAAAAGTACACTACCTATATGACTGCAAGTCTGGGCTAACCTATTAAATAAATTAAGATAAGATTAAGAATTTAAAGTAATATTATCTTCAAGATTTTATTATCTTAGTCATATGTTTATGAATATGATACATTTACAAATTATGCAAGATGATCTGGCTCTTTCATTTAATTATTAACAATTCTTACCCCTGAAAACAAAACGTTGAGAGTAAAAGATAACCCAGCTGACCCTATAGGACACTGACAATACCCATGTTGTATGGTGGAAGAATCTGTGGCAGACATGCATACAAACACTTGATACTTCTGTTTCTTCATTGATGCATGACAGTTTGCTCTGACATAAAATGTGTCTGCATCAATCTACAAGGAATGAGAAAACATTCATTATGAGTGGCAGTTTTACTTTTTATTTAACATATTTTTTTATATGAAAATATTTTTTTGATATCCAAAATACATAGTCTATATTGAGAGAAATTTGGGAGATATTTGAATTTTTAAAGTAAATAATCCATGTTTGAGCTTGATTTGATTTTTTTTTAAATTATTTTTCTTGAAAATTTCATATCAAGTTTTCAAATTCATAGCAATTTCTATATATAAAAATCTAGATCTAGATATCAAAAAAAGCATTAGTATTATATGAAAATAAAAATCTTTGTCAAAACATATCTTTGGAGATTATATCTAGATTATTTTTTTTTCTATTTTTTTTTTTTTTTTTTGTTATCAAAAAAGCAATTTTTTTTATATGAAAATGTTAAATATTACATTTAACATGTTACGCTTCTAAATGCATGTATCAAATTAAACAAAAGCAAGATATTATTTTAGTTTAATTGACAAGTGATATTTGGAATTCAGCACACGAAAGGAAAAAAATATGGTTCAATTACAAAAAAAAAAAAAAAAAAGATTCATCCTTAAAACTTAACCACAACTAACTCATACTAGACACCAATTTACAACACTAATTACCCGTGATACTCCTATATCCTGGACGTCACCTGCGTCAAAATGCTTTACCGCACGGTCTAAACCTTTGTGGTTTTGTACTGTTCTCCCAGATGAAGTTGGTCTCGCAATCAAGAAGTCATAAATTTGTTTAAAACTAATTTTTGGCAGTACGATGCCATCTGGATTGGTATACCGCACCTTGTTATACGGGGGTAAGTTGAATCTCGGTGTTGCACCATCCGTGGGGAGGGATTGGTGTACAATTGGAGTTAGAACAGATGTTTCAACTTGAGATGTAATGATTTCATTGATAATTTCAGCTTTTTTTCTTTTTGGAAAAATCTATACCGTGATCTTTAGCTATAGTTCTCAGCGAATTGATTTTAAGCTTGTTTAAACTCTCCCGCTTCGACAGTGTTTTGTGGTAACTAATGTAAACAGTGGTTGCCGTCCGGAAGTGTTTATGCGCATGCCCGAGAATTACCGTGAAAAGGCTTATGGTGCAATAGCTGCCAAAACGAAAGTGAAGCGCTGTGCACCTGAAAGGTACCAATTAATGTAAGCAGTAGACCTAGCAATAATATTGATAGCTTTCTGATATATAATCTTGTGTGTGGTTTTACTAATTTATTGCTATGTCCCCTCATTGGGCTTGCTCCATTTAGTCGAGCCCATGAAGTTTGGTTCTCCTATGCTGAAGTGATGGTAGACTAGTGGTAGCCGTACGTATGAGTCTTCTTTGGATGCTTTCAAGAGTGACAATGTCTTTCTTGTGTTGAGGCCTCCAGACTGTGACTGGATACTCGTGGCCGTACAAGGGATCTTGTAAAGAGGGTTACTTATTAGCATACATTTGTCGAGATGCTCAAATGTTCACACTCTATGCTAGACAATCTACTTGTGCACTGAAATTCAGCTTGTTGTTGAAAATGACTCCTAGATCGTTTTCTTCAGTATTTTTGATCACTTGGTCTTCCAATTTATTAGAGGTTTATTGTAGCCAACATGTGAGCTTTAACATGTTTGTTGAGTAAAATTCAGCTTGCCATTTTTCTGACCATAACTGTAATTTGTCGAGAATCTCTTGAATGACATTTGAGTCTTGATCTGAACTTGGGCAGTTCACTTTTGTGTTGTCTGCAAATAGTTTGACATTGGATCTTGTTCAATCAGGAATATCATTAATGAAAACTAGAAAAAGCACAGGCCTTAGTACACTCCCCTGCAGAACTTCACTTTTTAGACTACAGGTGCCCAACTGGTTGAACTTTGATCTTGACCCTTGTTTGGTGATTGCTAGGAAATGCTGATATCCATTACAAAAGTGATCCTCTAATTCCCATTGATTTTATCTTAATTTAAAGGCTTTTTGGAAGTCAAGGTAAATCATTTTAGGAATCAAGTACTTTGGTTATTTCATCTAAGACTTCTAGTATTGCTGTGTTGTTGATTGGCCTTTTCTGAATCCGTATTGGGAGCTTGATAATTTGTTATTTGCCTCCCAAGTATTTAATGATTTCAACTTGAACTAATGATTCCAGGGTTTTTACAACTTATAATGTAGGCTAGGCTTATTGCATGGTCTTTAGTTGGAATTTGCTTTTTGTTTCCTTTTGTTAGCACCAGGTTTTTTTTTTCACAACTTTGGGAATGGAGCCTATGGCTTTGGGATTTAGAAAAAAATGCGCGGCAACAGGTAAATTGGGAAAAAATGGAAATAATGGTAAAAATAACAAGTAGACACAAATATGGATCTATGCTATATTTATTTGGACTCTAGAGCATTATCTCCTTTTATCAGGCCAGAATAACCTATAAAGCAAAGACAGGACGGCACCATCCGGATTTTTTAAGACTTATTTTTTTTTTATAGATCATTTGATTGGGAATTTAAAGTGGTCAGATTGGGAAAAATATCCAATTTTGCCATGGGGAATGGGGCCGAAATTCGGCCCCAAATCGGCCCCCAAAAAAGCCCTGAGCATGATGGAGTGTATAGCATTTTATAGTTTTATATGTTCTTTTCATATCAATTAAGGTGCATCAGGACACTTTGAGATCGCCATATTGTATCAAAAAAGAAAGTGAACCATTTAGAACTAAAGCACCGTTTCACAAGCAATCAAATGTACAATGTTTTATAAGGAGAACTAAATACAATTATATATTGTGTTCATGTTCGAAATAGCCTACTTTGTTATTGCTGAGTCTGGTATTTTGAGGTACAATATTGTACATGTCATAGTAGCTGTGTCGCACAAACTCATACTGGCCAGCGCTCTTCAAGCTTTCTCGTATAGTTTCTGTGATATTTATATTTTGTCTTAATGATAACATAAGAAACACAAAACTGACATCCAAGTTCAGTGAGCTGGCTTCTGATCGATCGAAATTTAGATGTTGACAAATTTTAATCAAGTTTGGTGTTAAGGTGTATTATGACTTATGGGAAAATATTGCAGCTTCTATTAGTTGAAGGGGCCGCGACGGCCGAGTGGTTAAGGTGTACCGACACTTTATCACTAGCCCTCCACCTCTGGGTTGCGAGTTCGAAACCTACGTGGGGCAGTTGCCAGGTACTGACCGTAGGCCGGTGGTTTTTCTCCGGATACTCCGGCTTTCCTCCACCTCTAAAACCTGGCACTTCCTTAAATGACCCTGGCTGTTAATAGGACGTTAAACAAAAACAAACAAACAAATTATTAGTAGTTTGTGTGACTCGTGTCAAGGGCCCCACTACAGTTATGGCTTGTTTGATTTAATACTTTATTGCATTTTTTTCCTGTGAAATATATAGAGGTTACACAACGCGTGGTTGTTGGATATGGAATTTATTTCACACGAGTGAGTTATTTTTTCAAAGTTGCAAAAGACACGAGCTTTAGCGAGTGTTTTTTGCAACTTTTAAAAAATAACTTACGAGTGTGAAATAAATTCCATATCCAACAATTTCGAGTTGTGTGACCTATTTCTACCACAATAATATCGGTTCGAATCAAAGGGAAACGTGGCCAAGTATAATTTCGCGTATGCAAATAAAGTGTACCGGTGACGTCCGGGACCCGGTGATGTGACGTCATTAGATTATTGATGACGTCAATAACAATTGTAGCTTGGGTCAAAGTTCACCGTGTTAACCAATCAAAATTCGTACAGAGTTTATACCACGTGTGGTTTAAACAGATTGTTAATCAACAGCTGTAATGATTAACTGATGGTCTGAGAGTTGAATAACACAGGGTATTGTGGTAGAAAGATATCTATCAAACTGATAAAACTTATATTTATAAGATTTGCAGTGTAAATAAACTTTTTCTTTTTTGACCAATCAGAGTGATCAAACCTTTGTATTCACCTCATTGATTTTTTCAGTCGAAGCGAAGATAGATAAATGGGTTATTTTCATTTGTAGTATTTCTGAAATCTTTAGACAAGTTTTTGACAAATTATACTCACTTGACATTAGCTTTTCATGCACAGATTCTCCAATAACAGCAGAAAACGCGTAAATTGCGTTGATCATGCAGTCCTTTCAAAATGGCGCAATCATGTTGACGTTGAGTAACGTCACAGTGAGAGACAATGTCATGAATTATGTTACTGATTCCCACACTTTTTGACACTATATATAATTTTTTGTAGTTGTTAATTTTGTTATTAATCATAATAATGCAATTAAAAGATAATTGAATGGTTTCCTGTTGAATGTAACATATATTTCACGAGTATGACAGAATATTTCGATATTTTTCACTCATGCTTTGCACTCATGAAAATATTGATATTCTGTCATACTTGTGAAATGTTATATTCAACGGGAATTTAAACAATGCAATATCCTCTATTCATTACATTTTTACCAGTAAAATATCAAAAATTATTCATTCTATAAAAATGATATATCACAATTTATTATTTGACCAATCAAAACACTGCTTACAAACAACAATTGGGTAAATTAAAAGCTGACCTGGTATATTTTTCTATGAAAATGTAATTAACAGTATATCTATAACAGTATCTTCAGTATCAAATATCAAATGCAAATTAAATTTAATACTTTTGATTCTGCTCAAAATTTACCAGACATGGGACCCATTTGTTTTACAGAGACAATATGGGTCAATTGACCTAATTAAGGTGGTGAGTCTTTTATCAGAAGGATGTTGCTCTAATTTTTAGCTCACCTGGTCCGAAGGACCTGTGAAATTAGTTAAATTGCTACCAGTCATAAAGTACTTGGTGTAGCGTCTGTCGTCTGACCGGAGTAAGTTTTTCCCTTTAAACAACTTCTTTGCAATAACTGTGAGGCTCAGAGGCCTGATATCCATTCTGTGGCTTGCTGGGTTGTTCAAATAAATGACATTGACCAATATTCAAGGTCACAGAGGTCAAATGGGCTAAAATATTTAAACAATTGCTTCTCATGATCAGTAATCAAGGGGCCCAGGGAGATGATATTGGGCCAATAGTGTTGGGATGAAAGACTACAAAATTTATTTACTCTGACATTTAAATAAAGTCACAATCAGCTTATTATCTTCATAAATGACCTAGATCAATTTTAAAGTCTATAACTAGTGAACGATACAGGACCATTGGGCCTTTTTTCCATTTTGATAATTGTTGTTATCGCTATTTCTCAGAGAGTTCTTCATGGACATTTCTTAAATATCTGCTGACCCTAATTCAATGAAATCTGGTGAGGGGGTAAACTTTCCTATAGTTTATACGGGGAAATCGCATTTTGACTGTCATTTGTTTGATTTCCATTGGAATTCATTCTAACTTTGTTAAGATTATCAGCATTGGATGACAGCTTGATGGTTTGCACAGGTTCGTCCTGGCTGACCCCCAGGTGCTTATTGGCGGGGCCAAAAAGGGTAAAATTAACTGAAATATGTTTAAACCCAGGTGACCGTTAAGGCCCATGGGCCTCTTGCATCAGAAGAATCTCTGTGGTCACTATATATGCATGTTATCTTTGAGACTGATCTGAAAACAAGATGGTTGACAGGTGACCATTTTGAATTTTTAGTCAAATTTTGTTATTGCTATTTCTGAGAAAGTATTTCATTGAACTTTGTAAAATTTCACCTGTATGTTTCCTGAGGATTCTAGTTGTGCATGGTCCTTTTTGAGACTAAACACAAAACAAGTTGGCCGACAGACAGCCATTTTGACATTTTGTTAGTTGAAGGTTGTTATCGCTATTTCTCATTAAGTTCTTCATGGATCTTTCTCAATTTTTTATCAAAAGGCTCCCCTTGGCCCTTAGCTGTGAAGTTTGTTATCACTGTTTCTCAGAAAGTTCTACATAATTCTATCATGGCAATATCTCAAATGTCTGAGTTTTAGAGCTGTTGCTCTCTTACTTACAGAGTTATTGCCCTTAGTTTATTCTACTCCAATATAATTGTGTCAGCACTCTCAAAAGGTTCATTCTTCATGGAATTTCATGAAATTTATACATGGTTATATTATGGCAATACCTCGATTGGTTTGAGTTTCACATTCTGCGTTCCCTTATTGATAGAGCTATTGCCCTTTGTTAAATTCACTAAAATTTCTTTGTCAGCTCTCTCATAACACAATGTCTCAACAGAATTTCATGAAACTTGATACCTGAGTTTATAATGGCAATATCTTGGACAAGTTTGCATTTCATATGTTGCACTCCCTTATTTACAGAGTATTTGCCTTAGTTTCTTACACTCAAATACTATTCAGACCATGGTGCTGTGACTGCCCTTTACCTTGTATCAAAAAGATGTATCGCGATCATACACAAATTCACAATACAAAACTCTCATACAGAATCAATGCCACATGCTATTATCATTATGCCCCCACCATATATATATAGGGACTTGATATTGGGCCTGTAGCATGCTGGGGTGAAGGGCTACCAAGTTTGTTCAAATAAATGACCTTGACCTTCATTCAAGGTCACATGGGTCAAATAGGCTATAATCTTCAAACGGCTTCTTCTCAAACCAAGAGGCCCAGGGACTTGATATTGGGCCTGTAGCATGCTGGGGTGAAGGGCTACCAAGTTTGTTCAAATAAATGACCTTGACCATTATTCAAGGTCACATGGGTTAAATAGGTTATAATATTCGAACAAGTTCTTCTCTATAACCAAGAGGCCCAGGGACTTGATATTGGGCCCGTAGCATGCTTGGGTGAAGGGCTACCAAGTTTGTTCAAATAGATGACATTGGCCTTCATTCAAGGTCACATGGGTCAAATAGGCTATAATATTCAAACAACCTCTTCTCAATAACCAAGAGGCCCAGGGACTTGATATTGGGCCTGTCCATAGCATGCTTAGAGCCAAGAGTCGCCAAGAACCGATCTTAGACCAATAGTATGCTGGAATGAAGGACTAGAAAATATATTGACATGAATAAACCTGGCTTACTCTGATATTTAATTAAAGTTATTATCATCATAGTTTCTGTAGAAATGACCTCAACTGCAATTTTGCTGTAGAGCCAGGTGAGCGATACAGGCCCATTGGGCCTCTTGTTATGGCAATACCTTGATTGGTTTGAGTTTCACATTCTGCGTTTCCTTATTGACAGAGCTATTGCCCTTTGTTAAATTCACTAAACTTTCTTTGTCAGCTCTCTCATAACACAATGTCTCAACAGAATTTCATGAAACTTGATACCTGAGTTTATAATGGCAATATCTTGGACAAGTTTGCATTTCATTTGTTGCTCTCCCTTATTTACAGAGTAATTGCCCTTAGGTTCTTACATTCCAATACTATTCAGACCATGTTGCTGTGATCACACTTTACCTTGTATCAAAAAGACATGTAAATATCATACACAATACAAAACTCTCATACAGAATCAATGCCACATGTTATTATCATTATGCCCCCATCATATAATAGTGCCCCTCCTGTCCAGTTCTGTCCCAATTCAATATAAACTCTCAAACAACTTCATTTCCAGATTTTAATCAAACTTTACACAAAGGTCAAGTATGAGTATACTTCAGACATCGTTGTGTTTCAGGGATCCAAGGCCAAGGTACTTGCTGTATATAGGGGGCTTTTATGACATTTACTAATTGTCTTTTTACTTTAAACATCTCAAACAGGAACACGAGTACTAGTATAAGTGTGTTGTTCATTGCAAAGGGGTTTGTATCGCTTGTAATACCTTGTTTTGTTTGCAATTTGTTGAAAGGATGGAATCTTCAAGCAAACAATCTGATGACGGGATGGAAGAGCAAAACCAAAAATCTGATGACAGGATGGGAGACACTGACCAAAAATCTGATGAAGGAAATGTCTGTATGGGAGATACAAGGGCCAATTGTCAGAATCAACTCTCAAGTGATATGGCTGTTTCCAATGATCCAGAAATGCTCCCCTCAACATCATCCAGAGAAATTTCATCTATACAAAGTATTTCAGTGGATATCTTACAGGAAGATGACCCACAAGAGGTCACTAGTTCTTTTGGAGATCCCATACATCAAACCAGCAATACAGCTACTGTTGGAAGTACATCTTCATGTAAAACCATGGCCAGTAATGCGTCTTTTAGTGAATTATGGCCTATTGTATGGCTAGCGATGTGGATTATTGTCTTGGTTATTAAAATACTTCAAAACAATTTTCATCCAGCTCCTTATGATCATGATTTACAAGATCCCTGGAGAAGGTGCGCAACTATGGCTGATAGTACCACAAATCATCAAAATCTATCCCCTGTGGACTCGCCATTACTGGAATTACCTCGAACTGACTCCACAATACAGGAGGAGGGCATCAGACGAGGAGCTGATGTCCAGTTCACCAATGATACAATGAGACCTGAGGCTCGGCAAGGTTCAGATGAGGAAGATCAATCACTCCTAGAAATCTCCCAGCAAACTTCTGTGAATGGAACAAACAATGAGGAAAGCTACATGGATAGCATGTTTAGGCAAGAAAGAAGTCATTCTCAGATTAATCATCAGGATGTCATCCGTATCAGCAGTAATAATTGGATGACCAGGTCGACTGACATGTGCCCAGATATTAATGAAACAACATCATCAGAGGGTGAGGAAGTCCAGTCAAACATTACAACCCGACCACCTGAAAACCGACCTCAAGGTAAATACAACAATTTTGACAAATTCTTAAATTGATATGATTTCCTTCTAGTGCAGTGTTTTAATATAAGTAATTATACCCCCGCAACGAAGTTAGGGGGGTATACTGGAATCAGGTTGTCTGTCCGCCCGTCCGTCCATCCATCTGTCTGTAGACACATTTTGTCCGGACAACTCCTCCTTAACCAATGGGTCGATTCCAATGAAACTTCACACACATTTTAATGATCATGTGTAGATGTGCATGCCACTTTCTTTTTCTCAAAATTATGGTTGCTATGGCAACTGGTCACCATAAACAGGTTTTCCAATAAGAACCATAACTTTCAGTTCGTCCGGACAACTCCTCCTAAACCTAAACCGAAGGGCCGATTTCAATGAAACTTCACACAAATATGGAGGACCATGTGTAGATGTGCATGCCACTTTCTTTTTCTCAAAATTATGGTTGCTATGGCAACTGGTCACTATAAACAGGTTTTCCGATAGAACCATAACTTTAAGTTTGTGCGGACAACTCCTCCTAAATCAAAGGGCTGATTTCAATGAAACTTCACACAAATATAGAGGACCATGTGTAGATGTGCATGCCACTTTCTTTTCCTCAAAATTATGGTTGCTATGGCAACTGGTCACTATAAACAGGTTTTCCGATAGAACCATAACTTTAAGTTTGTGCGGACAACTCCTCCTAAACCAAAGGGCGATTTCAATGAAACTTCACACAATTATGGAGGACCATGTGTAGATGTGCATCTCACTTTCTTTTTCTCAAAATTATGGTTGCTATGGCAACTGGTCACTATATTACTGAGTTATTTTAGTTAGCCTCTAATTGACAGTTCCAATTCACCATTGACTCGTGTAGATTGCGAGGGTATTAGTCAGCCATCCTGGGGACAGTTCTAGTTATTTATATATTTAACTGATCTTTATTCAGAATGATAAATTATTAAATTTATTAAAATTAATTAATGTTTTGGTGATTAATTGTCAATCTTAGGTATTCCTCATGAAGGATGGGTATACATAAAGAATACCTGCAGCTTGGACCAGTTCCTTAATGCACTGTACCAGGTATGCTGGTTCACACCAATCCGAAATCAGCTAGAGGACTTAGCACACAGATTCCCTGAGGCATACGAAGTATGTATGTTTTCTATAATAAGTTCATAACAAGCTATATTGTATTCTTTAACATTTATGCATTATTTACATGTAAATCTGTATTTTTTTCACTTTTTGTTTTCACAAATTATTCAGATGTAACATATGGTATCCAACAATACATTTTACAATAATTGCACATTTATAACCCTACTTTATAATAGTTCCATTGTAATATGGCCACTGACCCATATATGATGCAATGTTAACTATTATATGATAAATAAACTGAGTTCATAAAACCCATTTTTATTGAAAGATGTACATGTAAATTGATCTGAAAGCAAAACTTTAAACAGCCAACATATATATGTATGCTAACACAATGCATTTCACCAATATTTTGTTTTAAATATCTACCAAAATATCATCAAAGGTTGTTTGAAAGACGAAGATAGTTACTTTAACATTAAATTAAAGATTGTTTAACCGATCATTATAAATGTAACAGGGGATGCTATTTGGTATCCAAGTTATGTCATCAAAATAAACAAAGGCTCTGTATTTAAAACTAACCATTACAATCAAAATTAATTGAAACAATATACATGCACACTGTAACTAATGAGTTTTCCTAGTATCAACATGCAATTAAAGAATGTGTTCGAACTGTAACTTTGACGCAGCTATTTTTTTCTATATTTAGTGTCTAATGGCTGCATTAATTACATCTTTGCTATTATTGTGCACATTTTACGAATATCAAATTTATGTATCACCCAATCTAACTTGAAAGTCTTCCCATTATTTTGCTCTCTTAAATATGAGTTACATGACTGATGTCAATGTTGTATATATGGATATATACACACAAATAGATCTGAACCTCATACCAACAAGAAAACTTTTCAGTACTGCTTGATTCCTTTTATATATATTTGTGTTTATTGTTTCGTAAATATTTTTTTCATTTGGAAATTGTGGTTGTCATGGTAACAAGGTCACTATACACAGTTTTGTGTAATGTCCAATAGCTCATCTTTTCTTATGTCAGTTTCATTTAAACTTGGTCACATGGTGTAATTTATTATATCTCCCCTTCGAATGAAGGGAGACTTATTGCAGTTGTTCTTCTCTTTCTCTCTCTCATTGGATGATTGCCTCAAGGTCAAAGGTCAAGTAAGTGCAAATTTTGTCTGGGCCATACCTTTTTAACCATTGAGGATATTTTTATGAAACTTGCAGTATATGCTTGTGTCATCTGAAACCGATGTGCAATGCACTATTGTTAGGTTACTTTGATGTCAATCTCAAGGTCAAAGTGCAAATTTTTCTAATGATATCTATCCAGTGATAACTTTTCAACTGTTAAAGAAGTTTTAATAAAAAGTTGCCGTAAACCTTTATCTATCCACTGAAAAAGGGCAGTGCCAGCTTGATCTACAGGTCAAAGGTCAATTGATTGCAAAAAGAATCAATGCATAGTAATGAACAACGGGGGACATTCAATTGTTTTTGTTCACCAAAACAATCTCTGGTTCATGCCTATAATTTGATACATCAGTTGTTTCCAGAAACATAATAATGGCAATATAATCGACGGTTTTGATTGATTTGTCAAAATGAAGATATTGTCTTATTCAAAATTGGTATATATGTGTAGTAAAGGCTCTGAGGGATAGAAATACAATGGTACTATTTTCCAAAACAATATATTTAATTTAGTTGCCATGATTGATAGCCATTGGCTTACAGTTGCAGTTGTCTTTAGTGGAAGTTAGTGATGTAATTTTAGTGATGAGAATTGATTGACATTGTTTTACTTACAGCGTCTTTGGAGAGCACTTCTTCTGTGTGAGGAAGGACAATTCCCCGATGCAAAGTTTGAGCTAGTGCCTAAGCTCGACTTGTACAATCTTGAAGGTCGTACGATAATGCCATTGATAGAAAGACAGCTACGTCATAGGTTTACATCTTTTTGCCAAAGATGTGAAGATTGTATTTCTACATCACAATATCTCAGTGATGTATATCTGTTTGAATTTAATCCGTAAGTTTATATTTATCATGTCATCTCTGCAGCGACATCTAGTGACAATAAGATGTAAATTAGCTATGAACATATTTTGTAATCATGTTTAGATGTTTAGCAGGAAGGAGCAGGTCAGAGGTTAAATAATCTTAATCTTGGTATATAAACATCAGTATGGAGACAGGATTATGCCAAACTGATGCAAGTTGAAGGCAATCTTATTTTGGCATAAAATAGATTTGGATTTTGGCAAAGTGTAGGAACATTTTAAGCAGATTATAGCATGCCGTCAGTTCTGCATAAACTTTTGATTTCTGGAAATCTGTTCCTACATTGTTCAGTCGAAAATCCAAATGGCTCAGCCCAGGTCAGGGGAAGAAGCATTCCTTTCTATAAGGAATGTAGGGAATCTTAAACACAAATATTTATACAATCAGTGACAAATCTCTAGAGATTCTCAAAGAACCAACTTCCTGCTACATTCATGTATGACATCAATATTGCAATGGTAATATCCCCAGGAGGCTGGGATTCAAATTTATACAAATGATGGGGCTGACACCTCTCCCTTGGGGCTTAGCATCATTTCCCCATCCTTGAATACCTTTTTTTTTTTGATCTGTGAAACCATTCAGATCCCCACCCCATAATCATATATAGCTTTACTGGGCATCAAGAGATGAACACAATCCTGATGTAAGAATAGACCCAGGGTTCTTTCGCCACCCCAAGGGACTTATAGGTCCTTTAAATACAATCATGTTGAATGTTTACTTTGTTTTTGGGTTATAGCTTTGAAGCAGTTGATATCCCCACAATATAATCATACATCAACAAATACTGCTATTAGCAAATAGAACATAAACATTATTTTGATGTTTGCTCAAATAAACCAACCTGGTGAGCAATACAGACCCTCGAAGCTCTGGGCCTCTTGTTGGACTGTCAAGTTACTGTCTCGTGCACTGTTGACAACTGTCTGCTACTAGAAAACCAAAGTCGAAGTTGCCATGTCAAACAATCCTGAATAATACAGTTGTACTTCTCATTGTGATTGCACGACTACATAGTACAGAGTCAGGGGCATGTATCAATCTATGTATTACGTAGATACTACACTTATTTGCTGTTACAAAATTCCTACAACCTAATTACTCAAGTTCGAATAGACATAAGGAAATTATGAAGCAAACTGAACCATGATCTTTTGAACCATTATTTTGGTTAGCCGTGGTATTCCTATGGTTCATGTTTATTAGCTCACCTGGCCATAGTCCTGCATCTGTCGTTCGTCCATCCGTCAATATTTCCTTTAAATCCCTACTAGTCATGAACACCTGAATGGATTTTGATGAAATTTGGCCTGAAGCATTATTGGGCAAAGGAGATCAACTTTGTATAAACGTAACTTTGTATAAACAGCGGGTTTGGTATTCTTGGTTCCAGAGGGGTAGGGCCCAAAAGGGGAAATTTAGGCAAATCCTTTAAATCCCTACTTGTCCTGAGATCTTGAATGGATTTTAATGAAATTTTGTCTGAAGCATTATTGGGCAAATGACATCTAACATTGTATAAACAGAGGGAGTGGCTTCCCTTGGGCTGGAGGGGCGGGGCCCAATAAAGGAAATTCAGGTAATTCGTCTTAAATCCCAAGTAGTCCTGAATGCCTCAATCAATTTTGATGAAATGGTCTGGAGCATTATTAGGCAAAGGAGATCAAACATTGTATACAGAGGGTGTGACTCCCCTGGGGCTGGAGAAGCGGGGCTAAATAGGGGAAGTTGAGTTATATCCTCTAAATCCCCACTTGTCCTGAATACCTGGATGGATTTTGATGAAATTTGGTCTGAAGCATTATTGACCAAATGAAATATATGTTGTATAAATGAAGGATGTGGCACTTTTGGGGTGGGAGACCAATAGGGGAAATATAGAAATATAGAGAATGTGTCAAGAATGACACAATTTGGTGCAAGAATCGGAGATCATAGTGATTACATTGAGGGTGTTGATCTCATTCCCCCTAAACAACACATAGATAATGTTGTCAATGGTTCTGGTGTTAAATTTCTGGATTTTTGTATAGATTGTAATATTTGTGCTCTTAATGGCAGAATTGGTTCAAATGACTACACATGTATCTCTACCAAAGGTAAATCAGTTATTATGAATGAGGAATCGCAAACTCTTTTAGCTCGGTCAATCTTCCTTTTTATGAAAAGGAGACGTTGTAGACTGTGATACAATTGCTACATATTAGGTATTTTATCTTCATTATGTCTGTAATTAATGTGTTCCAAATGATGTATTGGTGATGGTATGGCAACTTGTCGGTAGGGGCTGCCCAACCACTATCGCTCTTCCTTCATCATTGCATATATAGCACAAATGTTCTATAAAGTATTGTAGTTTATAATTTATCAGATTGATATTGTGATGACGAGGATGGGGGTTGTGCAACTAGTCGGTAGGGATTGGCCCAACCACTCTTGCACTTCTCCCACCCTCGTATATAGGTTCTATATTTTGCATGTTCATGTACAATAATATGTTCTGGACCTTAAGTGTCTCGTAAGTCAGATTTGGCTGGGCATGTTTTACAAATATGTTTGTTATACCCCCGCAACAAAGTTAGGGGGGTATACTGGAATCAGGTTGTCTGTCCGCCCGTCCGTCCGTCTGTCTGTAGACGCATTTTGTCCGGACAACTCCTCCTAAACCAATGGACCAATTCTGATGAAACTTCACACAAATATTAATGATCATGTGTAGATGTGCATGCCACTTTATTGTTCTCAAAATTATGGTTCCTATAGCAACTAGTCACTATAAACAGGTTTTCCGATAAGAACCATAATAAGTTTGTCCGGACAACTCTTCCTAAACTAAATGAAACTTAACACAAATATAGAGGACCATGTGTAGATGTGCATGCCACTTTTTAACGTCAGGGTGCCTTTGGCACCTGCCGTTATAGGCGTGGTGGGGAAATGTTGTTACTGACAGATCTCTTCCGGCTAACTATTCCTCTTTTCTGTCATACAAATGATATACATCCGCAGCCTGATATAGTTCCTATTTTGATAGCAATTATTGACACAATTTAAGTGATGTAAATCGTGTTTACTGCAATTATTTAAAATGAAATGTTAATGTTTGGTGTTCTAGACTATTTTAGAGTATAATTATGAACTTTTTTCCTCGTCAGTATATGCAATTTTGTTGGCGTAGGATTACGTAGTTCTGTCTCGATACTGCCTTGAAACGAAAGTAGAAAAATCAGTTTGATCGTCGTGGAAATTTACATGCATTCACAGAGAAACTATTCACATCTGTTCATCCGGAGTTCATATGCAGGAACATTTGATAGCTTAAAACCAATCCTATTTACGTAGTCAAATGCACCCGAGCATTCCACGAGATAACATCAGCTGTCACGGGACTCTTCACTAGTCAGCCAAAATGGCGGTTATGTCTACTGTAACTAAACCAACAACCGTTCGCAGTTTCATATTCATTTGTAAGTCGCTAGAATACGTAAGAAATATGACCAGGAATTGAGGGCAAGTTGTAACAAACTACATTGCCGTTTTTTGTGAGGATTTTATTAAATAACGTTATTATTTGCTAATGATTATGATCCGTGACCGATGTACTGGCGGTGTCAAAACTAGATATGTCTCGTCGGACAACGCGACCGCAATTTTCTATCAGAGTTAAAATGTGTTACTTAAGGGGTCATTAAATAGATGTTTGATAGGCCTTATTAATAACTTAAAGTATAAATAAAATTAAAAAAACTTCGGCTGTGTACATCTTGGATTTTATCTTTAGTTGTAGTTACAACATGTTCTGTTATAATTAATAGACCGATTTGTCGCTCAGTTGATTCTTTTTTCAAAGTTTACAAGCAGCTTTACTGATTCAGGAGTATATCAATAATCTTTCACAAGCATTAAAGAAATGGGGAAAGAACTATACTCAGCTATTGTAAAGTTGTCAGCTGATATATCATATATGTTAAACATGTGTTCTGTAATATATATAGAATAGAAATACCAGGGCCAGATGAAGACATTTCATCTGATACAAATGTAACTGTCTGACTATAAAATCCAATTTTAAATTTCTTATAATATGACCTCAGACCCTGACGTTTCTCAGGGCCTTTGGCCCTTTGTTTTTCAAAATTATGGTTGTTATGGCAACTGGCCACTATATTACTGGGTTATCTTAGTTAGCCTCTAATTAACAGTTCCAATTCACCATTGATTCGTGCAGATTGCAGGGGTATTAGTCAGCCGTCCTGGCGACAGTTCTAGTTGAGTCCTGTGAAAAACATGTTGTAAAATATGTGTGACACGTAAATAAAACATTTTATTATTACTTATTATTTACTGATATGAGAGTATTTTGCCATGATTACTGAAATATCCAGATAAGCAATGCAGACCCTCTAGGCCTCTTGTTTATTCTGTGGTCAGTGGAATCAAAGGTGACAGTTCCAAGGTGAATTTAATTTTTTTTCTGTCTCAAACTGGTAGACTTTATAAAGAGAGGGCTCAGTACTAAAAACATACATGAAAAGTGTGAAGCATTAGGCATTCCAGACAAGTTTGTTAGTGTAAAATGTCTGTTACTCTGTATGAAAAGTTCCTTGAAAAACTAATTTAGATCTTGTTAAGGCCGTACTTGAATTTGGTTTCACTAGTTAGCTAGGGTATGTTATTGTTTGTGTTATTTTATACTCATTCACTTATTGTTGTGCACCCTGTTATATGATTTATTTATATATATTTACAGGGAAGGAGGTCTCCAGGAAGCCTTGAGGTCTGCCTTTTCATGTCCAAATATGACATGCAGTCGACAAAGGTATGTTATTTTTAGCTCAGTGTCTCCCTTTAAACAACTTCTTCTCAATGAAGTCCAGAGACCTGATGTTCGGCCTGTAGCATGCTGGGGTGAAGGGCTATCGATTTTGTTCAAATGTACATGGTGTATTTTGAGACTGATCAGTAAAACGAATGAAAGTATATCCATTTTGAATATTAACATTTGAATTTTGTTATTACTATTTCTCAGAAGTTCTTCTTAGATTTCACATGTAGGTTGACATATCTCCTCCTTACATTCCCCGTCCCCGGCCAGGAACTTGGGTGGGGGTAGGGAATGTAATTTTTTGTTTCGTCTGACTATCCTATATCCGTCCTTCCATCAATCCTTCCATTATCTTGTCAGAAACATTGTAGGTGTCCTCTTATCAAATTAATTTTCATCACTTCAGATTGATGAAGTTAAAGTTCAAGATTTTTGATAGGGGTGGTGGGGGGGGGGGGGGGGGGGGGGGGGGGTACATATTTTGCATTACACTGGTCTTCTTCTACACTGCTTGCCACTAGAACCTCATACTCTGAATAAGGGTCCACCTAGATGACGTGGTGTGTCATGTATCAAGAAAAGGTCACTCAATCTCCCACCAATATTTTGATCTTTGGCCAATGCAACATTGAAGAAAAAGTTTGTCCGGGCTCTATCTCCTTACTTACCATGTATTTTGGGTATGGATTCACCTTATTTCTCTCATATCTTGCCATTTTGGATAGAGTTTGCCATGTAAGATAGCTATGTAAGATAAATCTATCTTACATAGCATTTCACGCATGCGGAGTAATCTGCGTTCAAGGGGGACAATTGTTACAACGTCGTCTGCTTGTGATTACATCCGACAGTCCTTATCGTCGGTGTCGGTTTTGAAACGTTGGACTTAACTATAAATAAATACATACATTCTTAGATAAATATATATCATATCAGCAATAAACCAATAGGACTACACGGTTAAACGATTAGACATTTCATTTGAGCGAACATATAACTCTGTTACTGTAGACTAGGCCTACAGGCCTGTTGTAACAGTTACAGTACATGTACAGTACAGACTAGCCTACCCTACAGCTTTGTCATTTGTCATTAAAAACGTGTAAACACACACAATCACCTGGCAATGACAGGAAGTAAAATAAAAGCCATACATAAAAAAAAATTATAAAAAAGAAAATGTCAAACATCACAACCGATGAAATGGTTCCGTTTGTGTCAGCAAGGGGGCCTGGAATTTGTTTACTCTACTGAACTGTAAGTAACTGTTAGGCCTACTCAGTAACCTGTGTATTTGGAAGTTGGGAATTGGCTCTTAAATGAGCGAACATTCGGTAAAAATGACAACCCTCGGTGTTCATATAAAAATATTTATTTTAATTGTATCTCATTGAGTCTATATTTGTGTAGAATAACCAGGAAAACTAACTGTCATCCTATCCTTTCAAGAAAACTGGTTAAACACATATAATCTTATGTCACAGAAAAGATTGAATACTCGTATCGAGTCACTGTTCGCTGGTTCACAAACGAAGTTGCCAAAATCATAGTGAATTTAAAATTACCATCCACGAAAAATCGCCACGTCATGGCCATCGAGATCGACATCACTGTCAATAGCCTTGAACTATGAATAGACTTCCAATGACAGTCGTGACGTCACGTAGTGACGTAGTATTTTATAAAAAAAATGTGGCTTGGCAATACAAGGTACAGTGTGTTCCGTGAAATGATTAAATATGTCGAGGTGCAAATAAAATTATATGGAAAATTGGAAAACTCATTTCAGTGTTGGATTTCAGTATTGTTGATAGAACTTCTTTTTCTCGGATGTTGACAATTTGATCACGGCCACGTCAAAGTCAGTCAAGTTACGGCAACGTTCATCACTTAACGCCAAAATGAAGGAAATTTGTGTGCAAACCTTATTAGTTTGCCAAAATGATCTTTCAGAATATTAATGTTTTTAGCAAAAATGTCAAATAAAGAAATTAAAAAATTGAAGAAAATGGATAGCTGAGGGACGCTTTCGCCAGAAATTTGGTAATGATATGAGAGAAAAAGACTCTTTCGTTATGTATGTATGTAGGATAGGGATATTCCACCCTCGGGATCACAAAATGTGGTAAAACCCTCTGCAAGCCTCGGGTTTCACCACATTTTGTGACCCCTCGGGTGGAATATCCCTATCCTACATATACACATATGAAAGAGTCTTATATTATTCTGAATTTATCATTTTGCATTCTTCGGTTGGCATATTATTTCATAAGTGGTGGGGGGACTGCAATTCATCTTACTATCTTGTTTTCAAATGGATGTTTTATAATTTGTGTTAATATGATATTACTGGTTGAATATGTTTTGTCTTGCTGGGATTATAGGTGTGGAGGTCGTGCAACCACCAGAGTAGAATTTGAATTGGGAAACCCTCCAATGTTCCTCGCCATTTATCTTAACCACCTCAATTCCAACTCAGGAAGCATCAATTTTACTGAGGTTGTGGAGCTGTTTGAAGAAAGGTATGGTTAAAATAAATTGTCATATTGGATTGACGAGGCCATAAGGATGTACTGAAATAGAAAATTGTTTCAGGTTGGTAGAAAATAGGGCAATGCAAGATTTGGGGTTTTCAGGAAAATGAGATCATGGACATTCGTATGCTGTCCCTCAGTTGCTCTTGATAGCATGCAGCAGGCCTCCCATATATTTTCCAGTGAGGTAGTCACCAGCTACTACAAGGAGACTTTACCTCAAATTAACCCTGTTCATATAGGTGATAAAATCAGCAAACATACCAGTTGTTATCCCTTGGTTCTGTCCTTCTGTCAGGTGACATTTCCAAAGCATATCTCCAAAATCATTCCAAAATGTCACAAAATTTGCTACACATCAATCAATTGGACAAGTAGAGAAATGCCTTAATTTTGCTATAAAGCAGTTTTAATTTTCAAAATCATTTGAGATTTAACTCTTCAAAACTTTCTTCGGTAACACATATCAGTCTAGAGGTCTACTGTAGTACACATGCCTTTAATTCCACTATAGAGAACATCCAGTGTGGATATTTCTTTTAATTATCATAGAAACAAAAAGTCAAATCTATAGCTTATCTCCAAGACCATTTTGAATTATATAATTCCACGAAACTTCCTACGGTAGCACACTACAGTAGGACAGCCTGGCCATGGCAATTTTTTAGCACACCATCATCAGATGGTGGGCTATTCAAATCGCCCTGCGTCCGTGGTCCGTCGTCCGTCCGTCCGTCCCTCCGTCCGTCCCTCCGTCCGTCCGTAAACAATTCTTGTTATCGCTAATCCTCAGAAAGTACTGAAGGGATCTTTCTCAAATTTCATATGTGGGTTCCCCTTGGTGCCTAGTTATGCATATTGCATTTTGAGACCAATCGTAAAACAAGATGGCCGACAGGCAGCCATCTTGGATTTTGACAATTGAAGTTTGTTATCGCTATTTCTGAGAAAGCACTGAAGGGATCTTTCTCAAATTTCATATGTAGGTTCCCCTTGGTGCCTAGTTATGCATATTGCATTTTAAGACCAATCGGAAAACAATATGGCCGGCAGGCAGCCATCTTGTATTTTGACAATTGAAGTTTGTTATCGCTATTTCTGAGAAAGTACCCAAGGGATCTTTCTCAAATTTCATATGTAGATTCCCCTTGGTGCCTAGTTATGCATATTGCATTTTGAGACCAATCGGAAAACAACATGGCCGACAGGCAGCCATCTTGGATTTTGACAATTGAAGATTGTTATCGCTATTTCTGAGAAAGTACTGAAGGGATCTTTTTCAAATTTCATATGTAGGTTTCCCTTGGTGCTTAGTTATGCATATTGCATTTTGAGACCTATCGGAAAACAACATGGCCGACAGGCAGCCATCTTGGATTTTGATAATTGAAGTTTGTTATCGCTATTTCTGAGAAAGTATTGAAGGGATCTTTCTCAAATTTCATATGTAGATTCCCCTTGGTGCCTAGTTATGCATCTTGGATTTTGACAATTGAAGTTTGTTATCGCTATTCTGAGAAAGTACTGAAGGGATCTTTCTCAAATTTCATATGTAGGTTTCCCTTGGTGCCTAGTTATGCATATTGCATTTTGAGACCTATCGGAAAACAACATGGCCGACAGGCAGCCATCTTGGATTTTGACAATTGAAGTTTGTTATCGCTATTTCTGAGAAAGTACTGAAGGGATCTTTCTCAAATTTCATATGTAGATTCCCCTTGGTGCCTAGTTATGCATATTGCATTTTGAAACCAATCGGAAAACAACATGGCCGACAGGCAGCCATCTTAGATTTTGATAATTGAAGTTTGTTATCGCTATTTCTGAGAAAGCACTGAAGGGATCTTTCTCAAATTTCATATGTAGATTCCCCTTGGTGCCTAGTTATGCATATTGCATTTTGAGACCAATCGGAAAACAACATGGCCGACAGGTAGCCATCTTGGATTTTGACAATTGAAGTTGGTTATCGCTATTTCTGAGAAAGTACTGAAGGGATCTTTCTCAAATTTCATATGTAGGTTTCCCTTGGTGCCTTGTTATGCATATTGCATTTTGAGACCAATCAGAAAACAACATGGCCGACAGGCAGCCATCTTGGATTTTGATAATTGAAGTTTGTTATCGCTATTTCTGAGAAAGTACTGAAGGGATCTTTCTCAAATTTCATATGTAGATTCCCCTTGGTGCCTAGTTATGCATATTGCATTTTGAGACCAATCGGAAAACAACATGGCCGACAGGTAGCCATCTTAGATTTTGACAATTGAAGTTTGTTATCGCTATTTCTGAGAAAGCACTGAAGGGATCTTTCTCAAATTTCATATGTAGGTTTCCCTTGGTGCCTAGTTATGCATATTGCATTTTGAGACCTATCGGAAAACAACATGGCCAACAGGCAGCCATCTTGGATTTTGACAATTGAAGTTTGTTATCGCTATTTCTGAGAAAGTACTGAAGGGATCTTTCTCAAATTTCATATATAGGTTCCCCTTGGTGCCTAGTTATGCATATTACATTTTGAGACCTATCAGAAAACAACATGGCCGACAGGCAGCCATCTTAGATTTTGACAATTGAAGTTTGTTATCGCTATTTCTCAGAAAGTACTGAAGGGATCTTTCTCAAATTTCATATATAGGTTCCCCTTGGTGCCTAGTTATGCATATTACATTTTGAGACCTATCAGAAAACAACATGGCCGACAGGCAGCCATCTTAGATTTTGACAATTGAAGTTTGTTATCGCTATTTCTCAGAAAGTACTGAAGGGATCTTTCTCAAACATTTTTATAAGTTCCCCTTGGGTAGCACACCACAGTAAGACAGCCTGGCCATGGGCAATTTTTTTGTTAAGCAAATAACTCCTGTATTATGATATGCATAAAAAATGAAAAAATAAATGTACATTATAATTGGTATATTCAGTATGAAGTAGTACATACAGGCTTCACATTTATTAAAACAAAAATCAATAAATTGGTTCCGGATTTTAAATATCCGGATTTTCCGAACGTGTGTTTACACAGGAAATTTAGTTTTGCCTACAGCGCAAAATGGCAGCCCACAGAAAAGGTAAGATAGCGGAAAAACTTAATTTACAACATATGTCCAAACAAGATTAATTCTGTCTTTGGGATAGAGATATTTAATTTTAAATAGGTTTCAGACAAAAAATTGTGTAGAGAATTGTGCCATTTTGGGTCAAATATCATAATATTTTGCAATTTTTGAGAATTTTTTAAGCTGTTACCATGGTATTCACAGCTCTAAAAATCACAGAAAATATCAGTTTACTTATCCTTCAGAGCTCTATTAAAATTGCAAATGTTGTACAGATTTCAAATATATATACTTTATTAGAGGTTATATGTAAGGTTAACTGGCAGTGTTTACATATCTAAAACATGTGCCATATTTTTCAGAATTTGGCATTTTTACTGTACACTGCTACCTTGGTCTGTAGTTCTGCATATTGCATCTTGGGACCAATTGGAAAACAACATGGCCGACAGGCAGCCATCTTGTATTTTGACAATTGAAGTTTGTTATCGCTATTTTACAGAAGGTACTGAAGGGATCTTTCTCAAATTTCATGTGTAGGTTCCCCTTGGTCCCTGGTGTTGCCATTATCGCTAAATCTTAAATTTTATATATAGGTTCCCCTTGTTTGAAAAGTACTAGAGGGCTGTTTCTGAATTTACACAGATTAGTAAGACTTAGAGGAAGGGAAAAGTAGAGAAAAGATCAATCTGACATGGAACCTATAAAGATCATTCAATGGTGGGCGCCAAGATCCCTCTGGGATCTCTTGTTTGTTAAGCAAATAACTCCTGTATTATGATATGCATAAAAAATGAAAAAAAATAAATGTACACTATAATTGGTATATTCAGTATGATTTTTTCTCAAAATTATGGTTGCTATGGCAACTGGTCACTATAAACAGGTTTTCTGATAAGAACCATAACTTTAAGTTTGTCCGGACAACTCCCCCTAAACTAAATGGCCAATTTCAATGAAACTTCGCACAAATATAGAGGACCATATGTAGATGTGCATGCCACTTTATTTTTCTCAAAATTATGGTTGCTATGGCAACCGGTCACTATAAACAGGTTTTCCGATAAGAACTATAACTTTAAGTTTGTCCGGACAACTCCTCCTAAACTAAATGGCCAATTTCACTGAAACTTCACACAAATATAGAGGACCATATGTATATGTGCATGCCACTTTATTTTTCTCAAAATTATGGTTGCTATGGCAACTGGTCACTATAAACAGGTTTTCTGATAAGAACCATAACTTTAAGTTTGTCCGGACAACTCCTCCTAAACTAAATGGCCAATTTCAATGAAACTTCACACAAATATAGAGGACCATGTGTAGATGTGCATGCCACTTTTTTTTTCAAAATTATGGTTGTTATGGCAACTGGTCACTATGGTAGCAGTGTACAGTAAAAATGCCAAATTCTGAAAAATATGGCACATGCTTTAGATATGTAAACATTGCCAGTTAACCTTACATATAACCGCTAATAAAGTATATATACAGTAAAACTCACTTGTGTCGAACACGGTTGAATCGAATACATCGGATGAGTCGAACGTTTCGTTCGGTCCCGATTTGTTCCCTTCTTTATCTTAGTAAATTAAGCACGGATGACTCGAACACTGTTGAATCGAATACTGCGGTTGTGTCGAATATATTTTGTGGTCCCTCCCTTCTAAACTATACCAAAATTTCCATTTTTGTGTCGAACATCGAGGCGTCATGCTGTCTCAGGTAAAATTTGCTGGCCTCGTCTGATTGACCGAGTGTGACCGATCACCCGTAACGGTGTAAACAGAGCCTATTATTAGTTTCCGGCTGTCGGTTACGCATCATCCAATTGTTTATACAGGTGCTCAGGTGAAGTAAAACGTTCAGGTATACATAACTAAGAATAAAATGTGCACGTTTTAGTCTACAAACCGATGTGTTCTGTTTACTGTTTTGATGCACAAGGCCGCCGAAAAAAATAAGGAAAAGGTAAACGGTAAATTACATATCTTCAATCCAAAAATGAAAAAAAAAATACCTGTCTGTCATTGATTTATCTATATATGCCTAAATTCTGAATACGACGATGCAATAGTAACAATGATATGCGGAATGTTTTTACTCTGTTCAAAAGATTGTGGCAATGCATGATTATGCAGCCGATAAAACACTGACCGCGGCCTTCACCTTTGATACAAAATCAGCACGCGTACGGTCGATCAATTTTCCCGGACTGTTTGTTGTTTAATATTGTTAAATTGGAGAACAATATAAACGGATTTAAAGATAGATAATATGAGTACAATATATACATTTATATTCTTATAATATATGTAACGTTTTCATAGAATATTATGCTGTCATTTGCGACTCCCGTGTGTAAATCGTGTGTCTATGTCAAAGACTATTTTACGCATGAACTTTGTTTTTATCTGTAACTGTGCACAATATTGTTTATTAGATAAAGAAATAATTGTTATCATGTACAATTAATTAATTTCTTTGTTATTATGTATTGCTTATTTTCGACTATCTTATCATGCAAGCACTTGTTCTGCATACAACCGATGATAGTTGGGTTTTGTCTCCGTATACAAACACGGATAAGTCGAACCATCGGATAAGTCGAATATTTTGCTTGGTCCCGTCGACTTCGACTTATCCGAGTTTTACTGTATTTGAAATCTGTACAACATTTGCAATTTTAATAGAGCTCTGAAGGATAAGTAAACTGATATTTTCTGTGATTTTTAGAGCTGTGAATACCATGGTAACAGCTTAAAAAATTCTCAAAAATTGCAAAATATTATGATATTTGACCCAAAATGGCACAATTCTCTACACAATTTTTTTTCTGAAACCTATTTAAAATTAAATATCTCTATCCCAAAGACAGAATTAATCTTGTTTGGACATATGTTGTAAATTAAGTTTTTCCGCTATCTTACCTTTTCTGTGGGCTTCCATTTTGCGCTGTAGGCGAAACTAAATTTCCTGTGTAAACACACGTTCGGAAAATCCGGATATTTAAAATCCGGAACCAATTTATTGATTTTTGTTTTAATAAATGTGAAGCCTGTATGTACTACTTCATACTGGATATACCAATTATAGTGTACATTTATTTTTTCATTTTTATGAACGTCGTCCGTCAACATTTGCTTCAAATCGCTACTAGTCAAAAAGTTCTTATTGGATTTTGACCAAATTCGGCCAGAAACATCCTTGGCAGAAGGGGAACAGATTTTGCATAAATGGTGACTCTGACCCCCGAAGGGCCAAAGGGGCGGGGCCCAATAGGGGAAATAGAGGTAATTCCTTTAAATCGCTACTAGTCATAAAGTTATGAATGGATTTGAACCCAATTTGGTCAGAAACATCCTTGGGGGAAGGGGAACAGATTTTGCATAAATGGTAGCTCTGACCCCGGAGGGGCCAAAGGGACGGGGCCCAATAGGGGAAATAGAGGTAATTCCTTTAAAGCGCTACTAGGCATAAAGTTATGAATGGATTTGAACCCAATTTGGTCAGAAACATCCTTGGCAGAAGGGGAACAGATTTTGCATAAATGGTGACTCTGACCCCAGAGGGGCCAAAAGGGCGGGGCCCATTAGGGGAAATAGAGGTAATTCCTTTAAATCGCTACTAGTTGTTAAGTTATGAAGGGATTTGAACCCAATTTGGTCAGAAACATCCTTGGGAGAAGGGGAACAGATTTTGCATAAATGGTGACTCTGACCCCCGAGGGGCCAAAGGGGCGGGGCCCAATAGGGGAAATAGAGGTAATTCCTTTAAATCGCTACTTGTCATAAAGTTATGAATGGATTTGAACCCAATTTGGTCAGAAACATCCTTGGGGGAAGGGGAACAGATTTTGCATAAATGGTGACTCTGACCCCCGAGGGGCCAAAGGGGCGGGGCCCAATAGGGGAAATAGAGGTAATTCCTTTGAATCACTACTAGTCATAAAGTTATGAATGGATTTGAACCCAATTTGGTCAGAAACATCCTTGGGGGAAGAAGAACAGATTTTGCATAAATGGTGACTCTGACCGCAAAGGGGCCAAAGGGGCGGGGCCCAATAGGGGAAATAGAGGTAATTCCTTTAAATCGCTACTAGTCATAAAGATTTGAATGGATTTGAACCCAAGTTGGTCAGAAGCATCCTTTGGGGAAGGGGAACAGATTTTGCATAAATGGTAGCTCTGACCCCAGAGGGGCCAAAGGGGCGGGGCCCAATAGGGGAAATAGAGGTAATTCCTTTAAATCGCTACTTGTCATAAAATTATGAATGGATTTGAACCCAATTTGGTCAGAAACATCCTTGGTGGAAGGGGAACAGATTGTGCATAAATGGTGACTCTGACCCCCGAGGGGCCAAAAGGGCGGGGCCCAATAGGTGAAATAGAGGTAATTCCTTTGAATCGCTACTAGTCATAAAGTTATGAATGGATTTGAACCCAATTTGGTCAGAAACATCCTTGGGGGAAGAAGAACAGATTTTGCATAAATGGTGACTCTGACCCCAAAGGGGCCAAAGGGGCGGGGCCCAATAGGGGAAATAGAGGTAATTCCTTTAAATCGCTACTAGTTATTAAGTTATGAATGGATTTGAACCCAATTTGGTCAGAAACATCCTTGGGGGAAGGGGAAGAGATATTGCATAAATGGTGACTCTGACCCCAAAGGGGCGGGGCCCAATAGGGGAAATAGGGGTAATTATTTTAAATCGCTACTAATCATAAAGTTATGAATGGATTTGAACCCAATTTAATTAGAAACATCCTTGGGGGAAGAAGAACAGATTTTGCGTAAATGGTGACTCTGACCCCAAAGGGGCCAAAGGGGCGGGGCCCATTAGGGGAAATAGAGGTAATTCCTTTAAATCGCTACTTGTCATAAAGTTATGAATGGATTTGAACCCAATTTGGTCAGAAACATCCTTGGGGGAAGGGAAACAGATTTTGCATAAATGGTGACTCTGACCCCCGAGGGGCCAAAGATGCGGGGCCCATTAGGGGAAATAGAGGTAATTCCTTTGAATCACTACTAGTCATAAAGTTATGAATGGATTTGAACCCAATTTGGTCAGAAACATCCTTCGGGGAAGAAGAACAGATTTTGCATAAATGGTGACTCTGACCGCAAAGGGGCCAAAGGGGCGGGGCCCAATAGGGGAAATAGAGGTAATTCCTTTAAATCGCTACTAGTCATAAAGATTTGAATGGATTTGAACCCAAGTTGGTCAGAAGCATCCTTTGGGGAAGGGGAACAGATTTTGCATAAATGGTAGCTCTGACCCCAGAGGGGCCAAAGGGGCGGGGCCCAATAGGGGAAATAGAGGTAATTCCTTTAAATCGCTACTTGTCATAAAATTATGAATGGATTTGAACCCAATTTGGTCAGAAACATCCTTGGTGGAAGGGGAACAGATTGTGCATAAATGGTGACTCTGACCCCCGAGGGGCCAAAAGGGCGGGGCCCAATAGGTGAAATAGAGGTAATTCCTTTAAATCGCTACTAGTTATTAAGTTATGAATGGATTTGAACCCAATTTGGTCAGAAACATCCTTGGGGGAAGAAGAACAGATATTGCATAAATGGTGACTCTGACCCGAAAGGGGCGGGGCCCAATAGGGGAAATAGGGGTAATTATTTTAAATCGCTACTTATCATAAAGTTATGAATGGATTTGAACCCAATTTAATTAGAAACATCCTTGGGGGAAGAAGAACAGATTTTGCATAAATGGTGACTCTGACCCCCGAGGGGCCAAAGGGGCGGGGCCCAATAGGTGAAATAGAGGTAATTCCTTTGAATCACTACTAGTCATAAAGTAAGGAATGCATGTTCTAAAAGCAATTCTTGAGGTCTTTCAGACCTTAGAGAGTCAGGACTTCATTAATCTTTAAAGCAGTTTGGATTCCCACACTATAACCATATATAGCATTGTTAGAGATTAACAAATAAAACAAATTGAATATGAACATTATTTTGACATTTGGCCTAATCCAACCAGGTGAGCGATGCAGGCCCCATGGGCCTCTTGTTTATACATATCATAATACAGGAGTTATTTGCTTAACAAAAAAATTGCCCATGGCCAGGCTGTCTTACTGTGGTGTGCTACCTTATACATCACTTTTGTTAATTCTAATTTTACTAAAAACCCCATGAATGTCTAGAATATGTTCCGACGAACAAAATGACATATCGGGTTACTGTGTATCTTTAATAGTCACCGAGTATTGCTGATTTCCCTGAGAGGTGTATTTTGACAACTTTTTCTCCCAATCCAGTAATAAGGGGAGGTAATTTTAAAGATGAAAACTCCCATAATTCTGTATATCTCTTGAATAAAGTTGTGTTTTGAGTTGAATGTGGTACTTTGAGTCTCTGTGCATGTAATCAAGCAAAAAACTGTATACAACTATCAAATTTAGCCTTGTAATATGACGTCATAGTTACCATGACGTCATCAGTAACTATGACGTCATCAGATGGTATCTATGACGTCATAAATACTCAATGGTGTCATAATAAATAACCAAATTCCTTTCCAAACCTCAGCTTAGCAACACATGCAATATTCTAACTGATAAATCATGACATGACATCCAAGATTTCAAAATGTCATGCCTATGACATCACAGTCATCTGTTTCCACCCCGGTAATTCAGATATGTACCAATGATCATATGAAAGTGTCCGCTGATCCCATTTTATGCGGAAAATGCTATTTTTTCTGCTTTACCGAAGGAAGTGACAATAATTGACAATATTGTATCAACCGTACACTCAATCAATTGAAATTACATGCTTACCAATGTATAAATAAATTGAAAATAATGGTTTCACCAAATATTTCAAAAAATAACACTTACTGTAATAGGTTCCATGGATACGGGGTAATAAATCAGGTAAAACAAACCAGAATTCAGTCTATATGGTTTGTTAGATACCCAATAAGTTATTTTGGGTTTGTTATAAAACATAGAATATCTTTTCAATTTACACTGACTCATTAACATTATGCTTAATTAACCCACCCTTAAAATGGGTAAATATGCGAGTTACCTCCCTTGATTCCTCTAATATGACAAGCCAGATAATAAACAAGTTTTAAATTGTTTTTATGCATTTTTGAGCAATAATGAACTAAAATGCAGCTTAATCAAGCATAATTAAGCACAATTTCCAAAAAATAACATTTTTCAGCCCTTATAAGGTAGCAGTGTACAGTAAAAATGCCAAATTCTGAAAAATATGGCACATGCTTTAGATATGTAAACATTGCCAGTTAACCTTACATATAACCGCTAATAAAGTATATATATTTGAAATCTGTACAACATTTGCAATTTTAATAGAGCTCTGAAGGATAAGTAAACTGATATTTTCTGTGATTTTTAGAGCTGTGAATACCATGGTAACAGCTTAAAAAATTCTCAAAAATTGCAAAATATTATGATATTTGACCCAAAATGGCACAATTCTCTACACAATTTTTTTTCTGAAACCTATTTAAAATTAAATATCTCTATCCCAAAGACAGAATTAATCTTGTTTGGACATATGTTGTAAATTAAGTTTTTCCGCTATCTTACCTTTTCTGTGGGCTTCCATTTTGCGCTGTAGGCGAAACTAAATTTCCTGTGTAAACACACGTTCGGAAAATCCGGATATTTAAAATCCGGAACCAACTTATTGATTTTTGTTTTAATAAATGTGAAGCCTGTATGTACTACTTCATACTGGATATACCAATTATAGTGTACATTTATTTTTTCATTTTTTATACATATCATAATACAGGAGTTATTTGCTTAACAAAAAAATTGCCCATGGCCAGGCTGTCTTACTGTGGTGTGCTACCTATATTACTGGGTTATCTCAGTTAGTCTCTAATTAAGTTCCAATTCACCATTGATTCGTGCAGATTGCGGGGGTATTAGTCAGCCATCCTGGCGACAGTTCTAGTTCAAAATTGGGCATTTTTACTGTACACTGCTACCTTATAAGGGTTGAAAAATGTCATTTTCTTGAAAATGTGCTTAATCATGCTTGATCAAGCTTCATTTTCATTCATTGTTGCTCAAAAATACACAAAAACAATTTAAAACTTGTTAAACATCTAGCTTGTCATGCAAGTTGAATCAAGGGAGGTAACTCGCTTATCTGCCCATTTTAAGGTTGGGTTGATTAAGCATAATGTTAATAAATCAGTGTTAATTGAAAAATTATTTTATGTTTTATAACAAACCTAAAATAACTTATTGGGTATCTCACAGTCCATATAGACTGAATTCTGGTTTATTTTACCTGATTTATTACCCCGTATCCATGGAACCTATTACAGTAAGTGCTATTTTTTGAAATTTTTGGTGAAAACATTATTTTCAGGTTATTTATACAATGATAAGCATGTAATTTCAATGGCTTGAGGGTACAGTTGATACAATATTGTCAATTATTGTCATTTACTTAGGTAAAGCAGAAAAAATAGCATTTTCCGCATAAAATGAGATCAGCGGACACTTTCATATGATCATTGGTACATATCTGAATAACCAGGGTGGAAACAGATGACTGTGATGTCATAGGCATGACATTTTGAAATCTTGGATGTCATGTCATTATTTATCAGTTAGAATAGTGCATGTGTTGCTAAGCTGAGGTTTGGATATGATTTTGGTTATTTATTATGACACCATTGAGTATTTATGACGTCATAGTAACCATCTGATGATGTCATAGTTACTGATGACGTCATAGTAGCTATGATGTCATATAACAAGGCTAAATTTGATATTTGTATAGTATTTTTTGCTTGATTACATGCACAAAGACTCAAAGTACCATATTCAACTTAAAACACAAATTTTTTCAAGAGATATACAGAATTATGGGAGTTTTCATTTTCAAAATTACCTCCCCTCATTACTGGATTGGGAGAAAAAGTTGTCAAAATACACCTCTCAGGAAAATCAGCAATACTCGGTGACTATTAAAGATACACAGTAATCCGATATGTCATTTTGTTTGTTGGAACATATTCCAGACATTCATGGGGGTTTTAGTAGAATTGGAATTAAATAAGATGATGTATAAGGTAGCACACTACAGTAGGACAGCCTGGCCATGGGCAATTTTTTTGTTAAGCAAATAACTCCTGTATTATGATATGCATAAAAAATGAAAAAATAAATGTACACTATAATTGGTATATTCAGTATGAAGAAGTACATACAGGCTTCACATTTGTTAAAACAAAAATTAATAAATTGGTTCCGGATTTTAAATTTCCGGATTTTCCGCAAGTGTGTTTACACAGGAAATTTAGTTTTGCCTACAGCGAAAAATGGATGCCCACAGTAAAGGTGAGATAGCGGAAAAACTTAATTTACAACATATGTCAAAACAAGATTAATTCTGTCTTTGGGATAGAGATATTTGATTTTAAATAGGTTTCAGAAAAAAAATTGTGTAGAGAATTGTGTCATTTTGGGTCAAATATCATAATATTTTGCAATTTTTGAGCATTTTGAGGTCATCTGACCACCTATAGTCATCATACTTTGTCCATCGTCATGCGCCGTCCGCCGTCCGCTGTGTGTAAACTAAACTTTTTACAATTCAAACTTCTTCCCAAGTTCCACCAGTGGGATTGAGCTGAAACTTGCCTGAAATGATCCTGAGATGGTCCTGACCAAATGTTGTTATTTTTCGGGTCGGTCCGAAATCCAAGATGGCCGCCATAGCCGCCATTTTGAAAACGCATTTTAAACTTCTTCTCATATTCCACCAGTGCTATTGAGCTGAAACTTGCCAGAAATGATCCTGAGATGGTCCTGACCAAGTGTTGTTATTTTTTGGGTCGGTCCGAAATCCAAGATGGCCGCCATAGCCGCCATCTTCAAAAACACATTTTAAACTTCTTCTCAAGTTCCACCAGTGCTATTGAGCTGAAACTTGTCTGAAATGATCCTGAGATGATCCTGACCAAGTGTTGTTATTTTTCGGGTCGGTCCGAAATCCAAGATGGCCGCCATCTTGAAAAAACACATTTAAAACTTCTTCTCAAGTTTGACCAGTGCTATTGAGCTGAAACTTGCCTGAAATGATCCTGATATGGTCCTGACCAAGTGTTGTTATTTTTCGGGTCGGTCCGAAATACAAGATGGCCGCCATAGCCGCCCTCTTCAAAAACACATTTTAAGCTTCTTCTCACATTCCACCAGTGCTATTGAGCTGAAACTTGCCTGAAATGATCCTGATATGATCCCGACCAAGTGTTGTTATTTTTCGGGTCAGTCCGAAATCCAAGATGGCCGCCATAGCCGCCATTTTGAAAAACACATTTTAAACTTCTTCTCAAGTTCAACCTGTGCTATTGAGCTGAAACTTGCCTGAAATGATCCTGATATGATCCTGACCAAGTGTTGTTATTTTTCGGGTCGGTCCGAAATCCAAGATGGCTGCCGTGGCCGCCATCTTGAAAAACACATTTTAAACTTCTTCTCAAGTTCCACCAGTGCTGTTGGGCTGAAACTTGCCTGAAATGATCCTGAGATGATCCTGACCAAGTGTTGTTATTTTTCGGGCCGATTCGAAATCCAAGATGGCCGCCATAGCCACCATCTTGAAAAACACATTTTAAACTTCTTCTCGAGTTCCACCAGTGCTATTGAGCTGAAACTTGCCTGACATGTTCTTGAGAGGATCCTGACCAAGTGTTGTTATTTTTTTATTGGTCTGAAATCCAAGATGGCCGCCATGGCTGCTATCTTGAAAAACACATTTTAAACTTCTCCAGTTCCATTGGTGCCATTGAGCTGGAAATGGGTGAGAATGTTAAGGAAGGAGGGCCAACAAAGTCTTGTTATTTTTCGGCCTAGTAAAATCATTGACTTGGCAGCCATGGCGGCCATTTTGTTACATGATTGTGCAATCATGGTTTTCCTGAACAATGCCTATTTCAAACTTCTTCTCAAATTCCACCAGTGGAATTCAGCTTTAACTTACCAGAAATTATCCTTAGATGATATGGTCCAGACCAAGTGTTGTTATTTATTGGGTCAGTCAGAAATCCAAGATGGCCACCATGGCCAACAGTGCCAATATACTTGCTACAGAGAATACATACTGCAATAATATAAGGGTTTTAATTTAGAGTCAGATGACTGTTTAGGCCCCTGGGCCTCTTGTTTAAGCTGCTACCATGGTATTCACAGCTCTAAAAATCACAGAAAATATCAGTTAACTTATCCTTCAGAGCTGTATTAAAATTGCAAATGTTGTACAGATTACAAATACATGTATATATACTTTATTAGAGTTTATATGTAGGGTTAACTGGCAATGTTTACATATCTAAGACATGTGTCATATTTTTCAAAATTGGTCATTTTTACTGTACACTGCTATCTACACACATAAATTGAGTAGTCTTGTAGTGTCATCTGCTGAAGAGGAGTTTTCAATTTTGATATTTCTTTGGTTTTCATGGAAAAAGTCATTTTCACTGATTTCAGCATATTCCCGGACATAACTTCAGAGCTTCATTAAACTTTGTACATGTACACATATCAAGTGGATTGTGAACTTTGACCCAAATGTGTCAATAAGACTCTAATCACCACTTCTTTTCCATCCCTCAAACATATCTTATTGAATAACCTCATGCCATGACTTGGCTCCCTTAATTGACAAGGGATTTGAATGGCTACAGTACTAGTGTATGTTCCTGTTCAATCTAACAATAGAAATCAACATTCTGTGAATGTTGATCATATCGTTATTTAGGTGGTACTATTCAGTCACAATCTTAATTTGTAAACATAATTATTTATGTATACATATGTATTATTAGTACACAATCTTGGGTATTTTGTTAACATTAGTAATTTATATTTAGTACACAATCTTGGGTAATTTGTAGACGTTAAAGTGGTGTGCCATCTTGGAATTTTGACAATTGAAGTTTGTTATCGCTATTTCTGAGAAAGTACTGAAGGGATCTTTCTCAAATTTCATATGTAAGTTTCCCTTGGTGCCTAGTTATGCATATTGCGATTCGAGACCAATCGGAAAATAACATGGCTGATAGGCAGCCATCTTGGATTTTGACAATTGAAGTTTGTTATCGCTATTTCTGAGAAAGTACTGAAGGGATCTTTCTCAAATTTCATATGGAGGTTCCCCTTGGTGCCTCGTTATGCTTATTGCATTTTGAAATCAATTGGAAAACAATATGGCCGACAGACCGCCATCTTGGATTTTGACAAATGAAGTTTGTTATCGCTATTTCTCAAAGTACTGAACGGATCTTTCTCAAATTTCATAAGTAGGTTCCCCTTGGTCCCTTGTATTGCATTTTTGGACCAGTCTGTCCTGAAAACAACCTGGCAAACAAACAACCATTATCGTTAAATCCCAAATTTCTTATATAGCTAGGATTCCCTTGTTTGAAAAGTACTGGAGGGATGTCTCAATTTGCACAGATTAGTAAAATGAAGGGAAAAGTAGAGAAAAGATCAATCTGACATGGAACCTATGAAGATCATTCAATGGTGGGCGCCAAGTTCCCTCTGGGATCTCTTGTTACATATCAATTCTGATTCTGTACGAATAGAGTGGAGACTATACAATTAAGGCCCTAAAACTGGCAAATATTAGAACCTCCTCATAATGGATGACTTTCTGTTTAAAGGTATATGATATTCCTCTTCACCATGGCCCGCCTAGACGCCTGGGAAAATGGATTGTTCATCCCAGGTCACTACATGTCCTATGTCTTCCGACCAGAACGGGGTGGAGAATTTGGCAGAGATGGGAGACCAGTAGGAAACTGGTTTTTTTACCCCAATAATTTACATGGGGACATGGAGCCTTGGACACCTGGCCAAGCAGACCCTGCAGGAACCAATCCTAGTTATATTTACCTCGTTCGGATTCCTCCTTCCTCTTCTGGAGGAGCCACTTCTGGTCGGGAAGAAGAGGGTCCAACACAGGAGGAAGATGACAATTAAGAGTAGACATTCATCTATCAACATGATATCAGACTGTCAAAAACATACATTTCAAATCTTCTTGATAAACTGAAAACTATAACAAAAACTATTAAGTATATAACAATGATGCCCTAATCATAAGCATGCTCAAAAAAGGAAGAAGATGACAATGAGAAATAGACAGACATAAATATACATATACAATATGTATACATAGTGCTACTTTGTGTTGTTCCAATTTATTTTGATATATGTATTTATATTTCATGTTTTACATGTAAAAACTTAGTAATCTATAATGTATGTATGGTTGGCCTTCTGAATATAAGATAAACAAGAGTGCCTTTTAGTGAACCACCAACTGTAGTACATTGTAGTGCAAAGTTTAGAGAGGATATGTTTACTGTTTTATTAGGCATTCATGGAAATCCCTATTGTTTTCGTTACGTTTTTTCTTATTATTCTTTTTCTTATTTCCACAGATTTTGTATACATTTTCATTCAAAAACGAATGAAGATAAAACTTTCATATTATAGCTCATGATAGCAAACATGGAGCTGATCAGTACACTAACATTTTGGTGATCAAGGGCAAAGGTATTGTGTGTTCGAAGATCTGACAAGGTTTAATCAGGAGAGACTGAAAGCAATATTTAATCTTGATTGCGTGAAACATTCATATACATGTAGTATAGATGGGAAACTGTTTGGCCAGCTAAAAGATGGAAAGAAAAGAAGACACCATCCTATCAGACAGTTACCTTTGTGATAATTCCAATTTTAGGTAAAGGACTAACATTTGTGTTGGACTCTTGACAAAGAACTCAAATATGCATAAAGTGTAGAAAAAAATTACTTTCAGATCTCGGTATGATGCAGAAAACAAGCTTGTAAAGTTCAAATGTTAATGTAAATTTATAGATATCATAGAAATATAATAATTAAAAGTACTTGGTAAATGTAATAACGATAAAAGTAAATGTCTTGCAATTAATATTCTTAGAGGATTTTACTATGAAGTGTATTATGCTTAGATTGGAACATATAATTATGTATAGTCTGTTTGTAATTATGCATATTAATACAGATAAGAGCAAATACATACAGCATAAGAATGTAAGATTTCATATTAGTTTGCTGCCGATATGTCCCATTATAGTGGCTAATGGTGTACTCTGAAGAATAACCAAAGAAAAAGCATAATCTAGCCTCTATACTGTATCTGAAAGTAAAGTTGATGTATTAAAAGCTATATTGAAGTATAAATGGAAGCTTTAATTGGGTAAAAGGTTTCATAAGAAATTTACATTCTGTTATAGATAGAAACAAATTTCCATGTGTGCCAATTGTGTATATATATATATGATTTTTAGAAGAAAAAAATCAAATCAAAAGGAGCCTATGCAGGTTTACATGAAGGAATGCTCAGTTATAATGTAGCATAACATAAGTATGTTAACTCTATCACTGTGATACTGGTTGGATATGAGATATTGATTTTTTCTTTGGTATATTGTTCATATATCTTTAATGGCGTAAAAGGTTTCATAAGGAATGTACATGTATGTCCATTCATAGAAATATATGTCCATATGTGAACATGTACATGATTTTTAGCTCATCTGCCCAAAGGGCAAGTGAGCTTATGCCGTGGCGCGGCGTCCGGCCGTCCATCCGGCGTCAACTTTTCCATTCAAGCAACTTCTTCTCAAAAACCTAATATTGGGCCTGTAGCATGCTGGGGTAAAGGGCTACCAAGTTTGTTCAAATGAATGACCTTGACCTTCATTCAATGTCACAGGAGTCAAAAAGGCTAACATTTTTAAACGACTTCTTCTCAATAACCAAGAGTCCCAGATACCTAATATTTGGCCTGTAGCATGCTGGGGTAAAGGGCTACCAAGTTTGTTCAAATGAATGACCTTGACCTTCATTCAAGGTCACAGGGGTCAAAAAGGCTAAAATCTTTAAATGACTTCTTCTCAATAACCGACAGTCCCAGGGAGTTGATATTAGGTCTGTAGCATGCTGGGGTAAAGGGCTACCTAGTTTGTTCAAATGAATGACCTTGACCTTCATTCAATGTCACAGGAGTCAAAAAGGCTAAAAATTTTAAATGACTTCTTTTCAATAACCAACAGTCCCAGAGACCTATATATTATATTTGGCCTGTAGCATGCTGGGGTGAAGGGCTCTCAAGTTTGTTCAAATGAATGACCTTGACCGTCATTCAAGGTCACAGGAGTCAAAAAGGTTAAAATCTTTTAAACGACTTCCTCTCAATAACCAAGAGTCCCAGGGAGTTGATATTGGGTCTGTAAAATGCTGGGGTAAAGGGCTACCAAGTTTGTCCAAATGAATGACCTTGACCTTCATTCAATGTCACAGGAGTCAAAAAGGCTAACATTTTTAAACGACTTCTTCTCAATAACCAAGAGTCCCAGATACCTAATATTTGGCCTGTAGCATGCTGGGGTAAAGGGCTACCAAGTTTGTTCAAATGAATGACCTTGACCTTCATTCAAGGTCACAGGGGTCAAAAAGGCTAAAATCTTTAAATGACTTCTTCTCAATAACCGACAGTCCCAGGGAGTTGATATTAGGTCTGTAGCATGCTGGGGTAAAGGGCTACCTAGTTTGTTCAAATGAATGACCTTGACCTTCATTCAATGTCACAGGAGTCAAAAAGGCTAAAAATTTTAAATGACTTCTTTTCAATAACCAACAGTCCCAGAGACCTATATATTATATTTGGCCTGTAGCATGCTGGGGTGAAGGGCTCTCAAGTTTGTTCAAATGAATGACCTTGACCGTCATTCAAGGTCACAGGAGTCAAAAAGGTTAAAATCTTTTAAACGACTTCCTCTCAATAACCAAGAGTCCCAGGGAGTTGATATTGGGTCTGTAAAATGCTGGGGTAAAGGGCTACCAAGTTTGTCCAAATGAATGACCTTGACCTTCATTCAATGTCACAGGAGTCAAAAAGGCTAACATTTTTAAACGACTTCTTCTCAATAACCAAGAGTCCCAGAGACCTAATATTTGGCCTGTAGCATGCTGGGGTAAAGGGTTACCAAGTTTGTTCAAATGAATGACCTTGACCTTCATTCAAGGTCACAGGGGTCAAAAAGGCTAAAATCTTTAAATGACTTCTTCTCAATAACCGACAGTCCCAGGGAGTTGATATTAGGTCTGTAGCATGCTGGGGTAAAGGGCAACCTAGTTTGTTCAAATGAATGACCTTGACCTTCATTCAATGTCACAGGAGTCAAAAAGGCTAACATTTTTAAACAACTTCTTCTCAATAACCAAGAGTCCCAGGGAGTTGATATTGGGTCTGTAGCATGCTGCGGTAAAGGGCTACCAAGTTTGTTCAATTGAATGACCTTGACCTTCATTCAAGGTCATAGGAGTCAAAAAGGCTAAAAATTTTAAATGACTTCTTTTCAATAACCAACAGTCCCAGAGACCTAATATTTGGCCTGTAGCATGCTGGGGTGAAGGGCTCTCAAGTTTGTTCAAATGAATGACCTTGACCGTCATTCAAGGTCACAGGAGTCAAAAAGGTTAAAATCTTTTAAACGACTTCCTCTCAATAACCAAGAGTCCCAGGGAGTTGATATTGGGTCTGTAAAATGCTGGGGTAAAGCGCTACCAAGTTTGTCCAAATGAATGACCTTGACCTTCATTCAAGGTCACAGGAGTCAAAAAGGCTAAAATCTTTAAACGACTTCTTCTCAATAACCAAGAGTCCCATGGAGTTAATATTGGGTATGTAGCATGCTGGTGTGAAGGGCTACCAAGTTTTTTCAAATGAATGACCCTGACTCACATTCAAGGTCACGTCGATCAAGTATGCTTAAATCTTTAAATGACTTTTAGTGAAAAGCCAAAGTGCAGAGAGACATTATATTGGCCCTGTAGCATGCTTTCAAATAACTGCAGGATCCATATATGAAAAGATCACTGCATTGCAGGTGAGCGATTTGGGCCCATTGGGCCCTTGTCATGTACTAGATTGGAGGGTAAAAAATCAAAAGGTACCTTTGCCGGTCTATATGAAGAAAAGCCCAGTTTTAATATAACTGTGTTAATTCTAGAAAAAGTGTATACGTGTGTTTATTCTCGATCTACCAATATGAAACTGGATTAGATACGTTTTTTTAGGTCATCTGACTCGAAGGGTCAGGATGACCTAAAGTCATCATGCTTCGTCCGTCGTCGTGCGCCAATCGCCGTGCGTAAACTTTTTACATTTCGAACTTCTTCTCAAGTTCCACCAGTGGGATTGAGCTGAAACTTGCCTGAAATGATCCTGACCAAGTGTTGTTATTTTTCGGGTCAGCCGCCATTTTGAAAACACATTTGAAACTTCTTCTCAAGTTCCACTGGTGAGATTGAGATGAAACTTGCCTGAAATGATCCTGAGATGATCCCCACCAAGTGTTGTTATTTTTCGGGCCAATCCGAAATCCAAGATGGCCGCCATCTTGAAAAACACATTTTAAACTTATTCTCAACTTCCACCAGTGCTATTGAGCTGTAACTTGCCTGAAATGAACCTGAGATGATCCCGACCAAGTGTTGTTATTTTTTGGGTCAGTCTGAAATCCCAGATGGCCGCAAAGCCGCCATCTTGAAAAACACATTTTAAACTTCTCAAGATGATCCTGACCAAGTGATGTTATTTTTCGGGTCAATCTTTAATCCAAAATGGCCTCCATGGCTGCCATAACCACCATCTTCAAAAACACATTTTAAACTTCTCAAGTTTCACTGGTGCCATTGAGCTGGCAATTAGTGAGGATGTTTAGGGAGGGAAACCAACAAAGTAATTCTATTTTTCTGCCTCGTAAAAACTTTGACATGGCAGCCACGGCAGCCATTTTGTAACATGATTGAGCAATCATGGTTTTCCTGAACAACACCTATTTCAAACTTGTTCTCAAATTCCACCGGTGGGATTCAGCTATAACTTACCAAAAATGATCCTGAGATGGTTCTGACCAGTGTTGTTATTTATTTGGTCTGTCAGAAATCCAAGATGGCAGCCATCTTGAAAAACACATTTTAAACTTCTTTTCCAGTTTCACTACTGGTGCCATCGAGCTAAAAATTGGTGAGGATGTTAAGAAATGAGAGCCAACAAATGGCTGTTATTTTTTCGGCCTCGTAAAAACTTTTGACACGGCAGCCATTTTGTAACATTTTTGTGTAATCATGATTTTCCTGAACAACACCTATTTCAAACGTCTTCTCAAATTCAACCAGTTGGATTCAGCTCTTACTTACTAGAAATTATCCTGAGATAGTCATGTTCAAGTGTTCAGGGCTAGAACTTTATTTTAAAAACCACTAGTCAGTTGGGTTAGCCATTCAAAATTTCACTAGTCCAAATGTAAACTTCACTAGCCCGACTGGGCTAGTAAAATTGAAAGTTGCTAGCCCAAAAATATTGGAAATATGACATTGAATATCTGAGAAATTGTGACATTTATTATCATGTTTTTCATGGTATTGTACATGTATGTGTCCTCATGTGTAACAGATCAGCAGTAATTTTTCTTACATTTTGGTATTAATTTCATTACATGATGGCACAAACACTCATATAATCATCGTTTGGACATAGATTCCTTCAATAGAAATTGTTCATGTTTCTGATGCCAGAACAAAGGAATGCCCCTTTAATAAACTAATCTTATGAAAACTATGTAAACAAATAGGGCCCCATCACTTATTGTGTTCAGTCTATGAAAGAAATAGAGGATATCTAACAGTGTTTTCAGTAGCCTCACGAGTGAAATATATTTGGTATTACTGAAGTCACTGTTAGATATTCTGTTTATTACATTTTTTATCAACGAAAAACCTACCCCATATGCTAACTAGGCCTACAGCGATAATTTGTAAACAAAAAATGTAGTTCCCCCTGTCTAGGTACGGAGATATATGTCGGGCTTTCTGATTGGTCAATTATTTTTGGTATTTTCTAATCATTAATTTGATTGGTCAAATCAGCAAAAGTGTTATTTTTCACTAGTGATAAATATGATATTTTTCACTAGTGACAAATATCACTTTTATAGAATGAATAATTTTTGATATTTCACTGGTAAAAATGTAATAAATTCAAATATTCATGAGAAATTTTTAGTTATATAAATTATTTATTTATGTTATATATTTATTTTGAATTAAGGTTGTGCATCAATAAAAACTGCATATTTTGTTGCAACAAAAATTGTGCTATATTTACAGCAAACATTCCATGGGTCGGTCATATCTTTTATGAACTACACTTTTGTACATGTATTTGTATAATTACCAAAGCTTAGTACCACCAATTTTGTTCCACATTATAAAGCAAACAAAATGTTTAACTCGTGTCAGTAATTAATTAAATATTTTAAATTAACATCGTTTTGGAACATTCATCATTACAACATTCTAACGATCCAGCTTGACCTGTTTCCTGTACACAGAGAAATCAATTTTGATGTATTTTATGCATAAATTTTGACAGACCTGCATATCTTAATCCAGGCCTTGAAAGTTTTTGTCATGGTTCACAATGAAGGAAGCCAATTATTTAAACAAAATCTGTCCTTAATTTATGCATAAACTCTGGTCAAATTATGGTTAATTTATTTGGAGACATTACTAAACAAAAACAACCCTCATATCAGACACGTGATTATGCAGTTAAAATGTAATGTTAACACCATATTTTTCTCTGTATTATGAATGGTAATCATGTGGTAGTTTTTTCGGCATAGCCGTTAAATTTTCTTTTGGTACCGGATATGACGCGACAGGTGGCGTTACTGGTAAAGATGAAGAATGTGATTGGTCAATGTAGTGGTAAATGCAAAATGCAGATAAGCAGTTAAAAAGTAACAAAGATAATTAAGATTGGATGCCGTAAATGGATAACGCATATGCTGAATAAAAAGATTATCTTTTTAATTGACACATTAATAAAATCATATTCCTGATTCAAATGCAGTCTTATTATTACCAACAAGAGGCCCAATGGGCCTGTATCGCTCACCTGGCTATACAGCAAATTTGCAGTTGATTGAAGTTATTTCTACAGATACTATGCCGATAACCAATTTATTCAAATATCAGAGTAAGCTAGATTTATTCATGTCAATAAATATTCTAGTCCTTCATTCCAGCATACTATTGGCAGAATATCAGGTCTTGGTGACTCTTGGCTATGGCAAGATTTAAAAATATTTCAACCCTGTGACCTTGAATGTAGGTCAATGTCATTCAGTTGAACAAACTTGGTAGCCCTTCACCCCAGCATGCCACAGGCCTAATATCAGGTTCCTGGGCCTCTTGGTTATTGAGAGGAAGTCTTTTGAAGATTATAGCCTATTTGACCCATGTGACATTGAATGAAAGTCAAGGTAATTTATTTGAACAAACTTGGTAGCCCTTCACCCCAGCATGCTACAGGCCTAATATCAAGTCCCTGGGCATCTTGGTTATTGAGGAGAAGACGTTTGAAGATTATAGCCTTTTTGAACCATGCGACCTTGAATGAAGGTCAAGGTCATTTATTTGAACAACTTGGTAGCCCTTCACCCCAGCATGCTACAGGCCTAATATCAAGTCCCTTGGCATCTTGGTTATTGAGAAGAAGTTGTTTGAAGATTATAGCCTTTTTGACCCATGTGACCCTGAATGAAGGTCAAGGTCATTTATTTGAACAAACTTGGTAGCCCTTCACCACAGCATGCCACAGGCCTAATATCAAGTTCCTGCACCTCTTGGTTATTGAGAAGAAGTTGTTTGAAGATTATAGCCTTTTTGACCCATGTGACCTTGAATGAAGGTCAAGGTCATTTATTTGAACAAACTTGGTAGCCCTTCACCCCAGCATGCTACAGGCCTAATATCAGGTCCCTTGGCCTCTTAGTTATCAAGAAGAAGTTGTTTGAAGATTATAGCCTATTTGATCCATGTGACCTTGAATGAAGGTCAAGGTCATTTATTTGAATAAACTTATAAGCCCTTCACCCCAGCATGCTACAGGCCTAATATCAAGTTCCTGGATCTCTTGGTTATTGAGAAGAAGTTGTTTGAAGATTATAGCCTTTTTGACCCATGTGACCTTGAATGAAGGTCAGGGTCATTTATTTGAACAAACTTGGTAGCCCTTCACCCCAGTATGCTACAGGCCTAATATCAGGTCCCTTGGCCTCTTAGTTATCAAGAAGAAGTCCTTTGAAGATTATAGCCTATTTGATCCATATGACCTTGAATGAAGGTCAAGGTCATTTATTTGAACAAACTTGGTAGCCCTTCACCCAAGCATGCTACATGCCTAATATCAGGTCCCTGGGCCTCTTAGTTATGAAGAAGAAGTTGTTTGAAGATTATAGCCTATTTGATCCATGTGACCTTGAATGAAGGTCAAGGTCATTTATTTGAACAAACTTGGTAGCCCTTAACCCTAGCATGCTACAGGCCTAATATCAGGTCCCTGGGCCTCTTGGTTATTGAGAAGAAGTCATTTGAAGATTATAGCTTTTTTGATCCATGTGACCTTGAATGAAGGTCAAGGTCATTTATTTGAACAAACTTGGTAGCCCTTCACCCCAGCATGCTACATGCCTAATATCAGGTCCCTGGGCCTCTTAGTTATCAAGAAGAAGTCGTTTGAAGATTACAGCCTATTTGATCCATGTGACCTTGAATGAAAGTCAAGGTCATTTATTTTAACAAACTTGGTAGCCCTTAACCCAAGCATGCCACAGGCCTAATATCAGGTCCCTGGGCCTCTTGGTTATTGAGAAGAAGTCGTTTGAAGATTAAAGCTTTTTTAACCCATGTGACCTTGAATGAAGGTCAAGGTCATTTATTTGAACAAACTTGGTAGCCCTTCACCCCAGCATGCTACAGGTCCAATATCAAGTCCCTAGGCCTTTTGGTTATTGAGAAGAAGTTGTTTAAATGAAAAGTTGACGCCGGACGGACGGCCGGACAGACGGCCAGACGGACGGACGACGGACGCCGCACCATGGCATAAGCTCACTTGCCCTTCGGGCAGGTGAGCTAAAAATGATTCAAACTGATATAATTTTGTTATTCTTGCTAAAACGCATTGGTTTGTTAATTTATTTCACCAGTAGTTTTACATTATAACCACCAGCATTAAAACTATGCCGTTTATCTTTTTAAAAGATATTTCTGGTTTAATGGTTATGTTGATTTTGCATTTTATTTTTAGAAACAAATCAATGTCCTTATGATGTTAAATTTATTTCAATTGAAATGTCATAGCACTCTCTGCTAAATGTTATCAATGATTTTTTTAAATTTTATTAATATCTATATCTTAATATATTGTACAATTAAGGACTTTTATTTCAACAGAAATATGGTTTTATTAACCTGGAATTGTATGTTCAGTTTCATTTCGATTAATATCTTAAGGTCTGCATAACCATGCACATACTCCACCTCAACAGAATTTCTCTTTATAATCAACACATCTCTTTTTCTCAGAGTAGGGTACTATTATTTTGAGACAATTGAACATATGTAGTTATATTATATTATTATTTTAGTTAGTTTTTGCGCCAATATCATTGGACGTTGAGACCCCACGTGACCATCCTTAAAACAGTGATCGACCGATAAAAGTTGATTGAAAAAGTTGATTGACCGATCCATCTATAAATAGATCGGGAAAAAACCGCGGCAGAGCATCAGAGCATGTTAGTCATTTGAGCGTTTGATTCAGAAGGGCACTGAAATAAACAGTCAAGCGTCTAGCGTGATCTTGATTGTAAACAATCGCAGACGAGACGAGTCGAAATGGCTGACAGGTTTGCTTCTCTGTCAGTGGATGAAAAAGACAGAATCTTTAACAATGCAGATGCGGCAAACACGAAAAGAGTTACCACGACGGCAGTGCGAGTATTTAGAGAATACCTTACAAGTAAAAGTCTTTCTGCGGAGTTTGAAACGTATGAAATCTCCGAGCTAGATGAGGCCCAGAAAAATAATAAAACAGTTATAGCCTTTAGATTTCGGTCGATGCATGGTTTTATTGACCGAAGAAAAATTATCAACCTCGGACTTCGTCCTCGGTCGATAATTTTTCTTCGGTCAATAAAACCATGCATCGACCTCATCAAAAGGCTATAATTGTATAATATACATGTATATCAAAAGTATTGTTACAGTATACATGTATATATTATATGGACATCATGTATTTGTCAGAAGCTTCATATACCGTTCCTTTATTTTTGGGCTATATGTAATATTATTCTTATATACTGTCAAAAATTACTTTTTTCAAAATATTTGTAATCACGGAAAATACCAGTCGCCATCAAGCTAGACGAAAGTGAAATTTTTCTTTAGTTCGATCGGGCGTAAGACTAATTTTCCAGAGGTTCCGGGTTCAATCCCTTAAGAGCAGGGAGTGTGATTTAAATGTATTTGTAATGCCCTCAACTACATAAATGTGATTATGAGAACAACTTTCATTGTAGGGTTTAAGTTGATGAATATAGATTCTGGGTACATGTATTTGACAGTATATATATAAATTCATGACAATATACATTCATGTGTATGTATAACTTTGGAACAAGCTTATGCCAAATAAATGTTTTAGTAAGAATAAAGTTTTCTGTTTCTTTCACGTCACATGTTACGACATCCGGTTAGTTCGAACAAAATTAAATAAATATTGACAAACCTGTTCGAATAATTCGAAATTATGTTTCAGAAAGTAGGCGCGAGTTTGAACTATCGGAGTCGATATGGGCAGAAATCTCGGCAGGGTAAAATCATTAGATACAAACACATCCATTGTAAATCTGATGTGTAACAACGACGGCCTGAAAAATGACACATTTATAAATAAGTAAAATGATCGTATTTGTATATTTATAAAATGATAGTATTTTATTTAATTCAATGTCAATTTATCGTTAAACGTTCTTCATTTCGCGATGGTTATTGCGCGAAGCCGCTCGTGCAATGCGTAGCAAAACAGAAGTATATAAGTCTCTGCGTATATCAACTTATATTAATCACGCTTGTTGGCCCGGATGGAAGCACACGAGAGGTCTAAGTGTGTGAATACCCGGGGAAAACCCACGTGGTCGGGCAGGTGACCCTATACCTTTTCACCTCCAATCGGGAAATCGAACCCCAGCCGCCTAGGGGAAAGGCAAGTGTGTTACCCCTGTGCGACCTGACCATCCTGTTGCGTTTCTACCATCTGTCTGTTCCAAAATAGAATGAATCATTGTGTTGGCATAGCATTGTATTACTGTTCCGAAAAAGAATGACTCGCCATATCTGCAAGAACTGTTCAAAATAGTAGTCATGACCTTGATAGATCTACTGTCGATTTGGCCATGACTACAACCTAGAAATCACCATGAGCTCTATTACAAGAATACAATGACTGATCGCAATACGAGACGACAAGAGGTGGGAGGGCTGACATTTTGCCTAATATGACGGTAAAAATACACTCGAATGGTTATAGACTTTGTCGCAAAATGGAGTGAAGCATACATTGTACATCCACACCCGACACGGAGGCATCAAATGTAGCCAGTGTACTTAGGAAAGATTTGTATCCCAGTTTTCAAATTTGAAAATAGACCAGTGTTGGAACTTCAAGAGTCATGTTATTGCTGACAGTGTAAAACGTCTTTGATGTTTAAAAAACTAAAGGATACTCCACTCTGCAGTCAAGTACGGGGTAATGTCTTAATTCGGCCTGGTGATTCTTGCAAATTTGACACCAACGATGGAATTGTTTACTTTGTGATCCCATTTGATCTAACAGTAAGCATTGATAAAAATAATATGATTAGTGTCCAGTAATTGTGTGGTACTGTACAATGCTATATGTATGAACTGTACTGCTGATTTCCATTCCAGAAGTATCAACACTATGTACTTCGTCTTTTCTTATTTGTTTTTCTGAATTGTCCTAGACTTTGTGGGGGAACCAACTAGCTGGATTCTGACCCCGATTTAAAATCAAATGTGTTCATTCTTGAAGTCCCATGAATATTTTTTCACACTTTCTATTATAATGTATACAACGCCATCACGGTGAATTCTCCATACAAAATGACGTCTTTTTGAAAACCCATGTTTCAACCCCCAATAGTCAAAGTCACTTTTCCAATGACTTAGATAATCAGCAAAGATGTTTTCTTCCCTTGGGATCCACTTTTGACTAATGTTGATATTAGCAAATGTGCATGTAATTATAATATCGTTGTTGATTTTGTGCAGTGTTCTCTTTGCCTCCCATTGTCCATTCAGCCATCCGAACGGTATCAACTTTCCCTTTAAACAACTTCTTATCAATAACCAAGGGACCCAGAGACCTGATATAAAATAATAAGTATGTAGCACGCTGGGTTGAAGGACTACCAAGTTTGTTCAAATGAATGACCTTGGCCTATATTCAAAGTCACAAAGGTCAAACAGGCTTAAAAAACTTTTTTCAATGACCATGAAGCCCAAGTTGAGACCTAATACTGGTTCTGCAACACCCTGAGATGAAGGGCCTCTTGATTATTGAGAAGTTGTTTAGATGATCATGAAATGTTGACACCAAACTGACGAGAAATCACCATATGGCATATAAATTCACTTGCCCTACAAGCAATTGGGTAAGTAAAGAGCAATATAATGTTTGCAAAAACAGTCCAAGCAGGGAAACAAAGATACATTAAGTTTCAAGGAAATTGATTAAAACATGTTGGATGTATATGCCACAGGGCATTTTCTTTAATGAAAAATTGAAGACTTGCTGGTTCGAGTCATTTGATTAATATCTAAACATCATTCTTGCGTCCAACGTTATTAGGAGGAATTAGTTGGTAGCGCTACAATTGATCATATCGCAGAGAATTTTAGCTCCAAGCCGCTGCAAGGGGTTTAATTTGTAGATTCGGGTGTCCTCAACTTCGGTTCCTACATGGACACCAAATGTCACAGGGCATTTTCTTTAATGAACAATTCAAGACGTCCTGCTGGTTTGAGTCATTTTTTAGACTGGAGACATACAACAATAGAAAAAAAATGCAATACAAAAGGCCTGAATTAATCAAATGGACAAAAGTAGGCCCCGCTGCCGTGAAAATCGGTAGAATAAGTAATTAATAAATATTCAATTAATTTAGTTTAGTTAAATATTTATATATTGTTACGACTATATTCCGTCACATGAGCTTAAGATAATAGTTACCTGGCAAAACATATTTTCAATGCAGAGAATTAAAGAAAATGCCTTGTGGTATATATACCAGTTGCAAGTGCCTGGCAAATCTCTGTTACTCTAGCAGGATTAACCAATTTCCTCTTTGACATGATCATTCCCCAAAGGTCTACATGCTGCATATCTAGTTCTATACGGCGCTGTAAGTTGTACTGAAAAATGTTGACAAGCGAATAAGTGGTCGAGTTGATTCCTCAACTAATTTCGTGGTATTCAACAAGTAACAGTTTTACAACTAATCTTGTTATCAATTTAAATACCATGAACATGAAGTTAATCAGGGAACCAAAATGCTACAGTTCGACTTCATATTTTCGTGTACGGAAAGTGGCGGCTGACTCTTACTCTGACTGATTAATTCCCAGCAACACTCGGAAATCTACTCATTTCCCCCCCGAGATGTTGCGATTGGAGTAGATTTCCGAGTGTTGCCGGAAATTTCCCCGAGATGTTGCGATTGATTAATTCGCCTAACCTCGGCCGATTCCGTACCGTACCGGATGAGACGAGTGTGATTGATTATGGGAATCCCCGTGACTATTTAAAAGTCAAAACAAAGTTAAGTTTACGTCGGTAATATTATCTACAGGCCGATACAGCCCGGTAGAGTCCGGTACCGCCCGGGCTTTTTTGAAATTCGAATAGGTCAATAAAATATGGAAATCACATTTTCTTTCTGTGATTTGAATCAGAAACGTGTTATATATGTTTCTGTTTGAATTATAGAACTTGCTATTTTACACTATCGTCGTCGCCACGTGATTAACTTACTAGGACAATTATATATATTTTGTAAGCCAATATGCCTGATATGGTTCAAAGTTCAAGGTCAAATATGTATATTTTCACAAAATGATAAGTGACGCTCACTATGGGCAGAGACAAATATACGCCTACCATATATAAAAACAACTGCCATATACTTAGCTCGACTTCGCTTGGTTGTGTAGGTTCTTTTTTCATCTAAGTTACAGGACGTACGCCGCTAAAGAGTTAGAAATGTCTCTCCAGTTTGTATTGGTATAATGAAAACGGTTTAGTATGATCGAGGTTAAGGGATAGCAAGTTTCTGGTATACTTCGTCCTTCCATTTCCCTCGTCCATGCCTATTTCCCTCTCAATACCCATTTCCCTCGTCCGTGCTATTTCCCTCGTTCATACCTATTTCCCTCTCAATGCTCATTTCCCTCGTTCACACCATTTTCCTCGTCCATGCCCATTTCCTCGTCCATGCCTATTTCCCTCGTCCATGCACTTGTTTCCTCTCCGTGCCTATTTCCCTCATCTTTGCCGATCGACAATGCCTACCATATGAGGAGCGGAGACAAAGGTAAAGATAGGAGTCTATGGACTACCACATCTACATTCAGGATAATTATAAACAAGAAATATCTTTAAAAAAGATAAACGGCATAGTTTTAATGCTGGTGGTTATAATGTAAAACTACTGGTGAAATAAATTAACGAACTACATTGTACTTAATAAATGCGCAGTTTCAGCACGGATAACAAAATTATATCAGTTTGAATCATTTTTGGTGATAATAAGACTGCAAATGTGTCATTTGAATAGATGCATCCACTTATTCAGTTCCAGTTCTTTCCAGTTATGTTTCTGTGCTGTCCCAATGTTCACAGCTAATCCCTATTTCCAGCTTGACCACTCGATTTAGTTGGGAATCCCCCTCTAAATTTAGCGCGGAAATTATTTTTAAATCATTACGGGACTGTTTTGAAACCGTGGCAACACAAACACACGATAGTTTACATGGCGATATCTATATTCCATCTGGGTTAGTTGGATAACGATATTATACAGTGGTTTAAATGTTAAATAACGCGTTCTGTATATATTACGGCACACATATTTATGTGTAAATAAGTGTAAACACTGTTTGTACTGGTACCGAGTTTGTGTTAATATTACCGAGTTTGTGTTAATTTTACCAAGTTTGTGTTAATATTACAGAGTTTGTGTAAATATTATCGAGACTGTCGTGACCTAATATCAAACAATCAAGCAGAATACGAGCGGCGTCCGTATTACTGCTGTTTTCATGTTTGAACTGTTACAATCTATTGTACTGCTTCCCAAGTTTAATTCTAGGATTGTGTTTGACCCATTTTCCTATTATTCTATTCATTGCGGAAGCTGTTATCGTTTCAACCGCAGTCGATTTACATTGGAAGCCATTTTTGTTTCCATGTGTTTTAGTTTGTTGTGCGCATGCGTTTATCGTATATGTCACAAAATTTGCATATTCAGAGTGATAACCTTTTAATAATTGATAATTGATGTTTTTATGTACATACATCATCAAATTCGTATGGTTATTGTTCAGAAGGTTATTTTTTAAAAAGATATACCAAATAATATGATAAAAAATACAAAATAAAGATTGGTTTATCGTGAGGTCCCTTTAACTTTGTTTCGTTTTTAACTGTATATCTGCATTTTGCATTAACCGCTACATTGACCAATCACATACTTCATCTTGACCAGTAACGCCACCTGTCGCGTCATATCCGGGGCCAAAACAAAATTAGACGGCTATGCCGAAAAAGTGACAGTTAAGGGAGCTCCAGGCAGCCGCACGATATAATGTCTAGTGTCTTACTTGATTTGTCCATTCACTATACAATTTAGTTTGTCTAATATACACTGCTATTACGCAATGCCCGCCAAGTGTGCAATGTATTGATTTTTATATGTACTGACGAGCTTTGAAACTCAAAATTAATAACATTCGGTAAAAATGACACCCCCCCTGTAACTAATTCTCAAATATCACTCCTAAACGAGCAATGCTAAGAAAACTATTTTCGATCAGAACAGTATAAGTAATTTGGATTGAACTGCCAGAACATGTAGTGTCAGCAATAAATACTAATTCTTTAAAACATAAGTAACCACTGGAAAAATTAAGAACTTTATTTCAATTATACAGCTACAGTCAGAACATAGAGAACAATATGGCATATAATATATTGATTTATTATGTATCTTTATTGTGAGTCTGATATAAAGGACTTTATGTAATTATCTATATCTGTCAACTTTCAGAAATTGAAATGTGGGAGAAAGTGCGCGAACGACATTTTCGACCCTTCAGCTGACTTGTATATATGTACATGTATATGAATTCATTATTGTTCAAGAGTGGAATATTGGTGCAGTGCACAGTGATGAATGTATTTGTTTTGGTATTTAAATTATCTATTTTTTTGGGAGAGTGTAAAAATGTCTGAGGAAACTTAGCCAAGTTTTTGTCCAAGCAGAGATCAGCTCTAAATTCTATCAAAAGAAAAGTACCAGTACTGCAATGAACCAGTGTATGAGAAATACACTGAAAATTTCATACTTTTCTCTCTAAAATTTCAGCTTCATTTTGCTGTTAAAATTGATCTAATCAATCAAATATTTTTGTTTGATGTGTAATTATGTTTTGTTGGTAATGAAATTTTTGATGAACAGAAATTTGTTTAGCTCGCCATCATCAAATAGCCCTGTGTCTGTGGTCGGTCCATAAACAATCCCTTTTATTGCTATTTCTTAAAAAAAGTACTGGAAAATTTTTTCTCTGACTTGTATATATTGTATCGCGTCGCTCATTATTAAAATTATAGTCTATTGGATAGTATTTTAACATAAAACAAGGACACAACAGTCTCTTAATGATTATAAAGTTTATTTAAAGGTAGATAATATCAAGGCAACACATCAAGAAATACTTGAGCTTATCAATGTATCATACCAATTCTAGATGAATGTCATTCAATAAATAATATTTCAATTTCTACTCAAGTTGGACTCAATGAAACTACCAAACTTAATCTGTTTCATTTGCTCATGAATTTGACCAGATTAACACTGATCAGTGCGTATGAATACATGGTTAAAATCCTTCCGCGAAACAATTTCACTTTTTCTACATTGTTGTTACAAACATGGAATAATTATTAAAATTATCAAATTTATAATGTATTCTTGTATTCTATGAAAGACCAAATATGCTAAATACTTCTATTTTGACAAATTAATGCTGTTTTTAATCCTAATATTGCGGACTATTTTACTCGACCGACTAGACATGCACAATCCGGAACTCCTCGGGCTTTTCCCCAATTGGACTTGCACAAGCTTCCAGACATTAATATCTAGACCGACTTTTTTATTCGAAAAAAAAACCAATTGAAATATAAGGATTGAATCTTGATTTGGTCGATTTCATGGGATCATGAATTGAGTTGCTCTTGAGACGAATTCAACATGAACTGCTTCGCAGTTCATTAAATTTGTCTCAAGAGCAACTCAATTCATGACCCCATGAAATCGACCAAATCAAGATTCAATCCTTAAATGAGATTCACATACTAATCAAACTTTAAATAAACTTAATTATGTGTTTCTAAAAACCTTTCTTTAATATGATCCATTATCTCTTTAACTATTGTTGTTCTTTCGAATTCTTACTAAACATGTAATATTTCCTATCATATAATTATTACTCATATCATATATATACACGTCTCTGTCTCTATGGAATAATGGTGTAAATAGAGTGTCTACACACATTCCATTACGTTCATTTTTTTTACCAAAAATATTGCGAAGTTTACAAAACACCCCAGAAAACTACAACTATTCATTCCTACAGATACAGAGCATAGCTTGGTCGTTTTTATATTGTGTCGTTTTTATAATTCACGGAGGAATAATTATATCTTCGATCATCTATGTTTGTTCTTTTAAAATAAACTCGGTTGAACAGATTGATTTGATTTTTATATCGTTATTTTTTGGGTTGAATAGGTCATTATGGTTGAACCATTCTGGAAGCCAGAGACCTATATTTAGTATAGGCCTAAAGGTCTATCTCTGATCACAGGTGCCTGCATGACTTTTTATATGCACTCTTATATATTAAGGCAGGCACCTGTGGCTGCATAACCCCTAGCTTGTTCTTCTTTGGCGGGGTAAGCATCGACAATAAACATTAAAAGCCGCATAATTAACGTTAAACACGAATAGCCGCATCTTATGACATAACGTACGTACTTCTCCGGGTAGGCATAGGCATATATACGTACCTGGCTGTATTTAGTATAGCCTATAGGCCTACCGGGTATACCCAATCGCAACATCTCGGGGAAATTTCCGGCAACACTCGGAAATCTACTCCCTCGAATGCATGCGCCCGAAAGCCATGCTGTGAATCACGACATTGTTCGAAACTCCTCGGACTTCATCGACGAGAGGTTACGAAATTACAATAATGGCCGCCTTTACACACTGTTTGGATTTCGCGAAAGAACAACTTGGAATTGCGTTTGAGTTGAAAGAGAAGCAGATTGAGACATTGAAATGTGCATACGAATTGAGAGACTGCATAGCAGTTTTACCAACTGGTTATGGTAAAAGCCTGATTTTTCAGCTATTGCCTTTCTTCATGCAGAAAAAGCACGGTATGGAAAGCCCGATGATCACTTTGGTTGTGACACCATTGAATTCCATCATGGAAGATCAGGTGATGAGTCTCCAGAGAGTGGGAATTCAAGCTTGTTTTCTTGATTACGATGGCAAAAAGGGGACACGATATACATTTGACACGCATGATAGTGGTGATGAGGAAGCGGAAGGAGAAGACCAGGATCAAGATGATACTGTTGTTGCCAAAGACGTGGACATCAATGATGTGATGAAGGGGAAATATCAGCTAGTTTATGCCCACCCCGAGACACTTACGAAGAGCAAGAGAGTGGCCAGCATGTTGAGGTCGAAAACATACCAGGACAGGACAGGCGCAATTGTTATTGATGAAGTTCACATGGTTACAGAATGGTAAATATATAATATATTAATAGCAGTATCTATACTCAATATGTGATGTAATACCTATTTGTACTATATGCTTTTCAGATTACATGTAAATTATCGATAATTTGATACTTATCTCCACACTAGAAAATAATTTTAAAAGTTTATCTCCAGATGGAAGACAATCTTTCAATTAAAGGACATTGTGTTTTTTTTCTCTCGTTTAATATTATTCTGTTGTCCCAAATCAATAAGTGTGTCTCATGATAGTTATTGTTATTTTCAAAACTGTATTTATACAGTAATCTGGCTAGTTCGGTAAACTGTATGTTAAACATAGAAAGAACTCCTTAAAATTTTACAAATTGAAAATATTGGTGGAGAAAAAACACAAAACATCAAAATTTTACTGTATCCTCATCTGCTCCTTTTTCAAAGAAGATAAAAAAGTAAATATATATAACAAAATGGCAATATTGACCTGATTACATCAGCTACAATTGATTGCTTTAAGTGTCATATCCAATTAAATAACAGTGCAGGGTTTTTTCGAGAAGAGATGTCTCCTGGGATCCAACTGGTAGCTCATTTGTTAAAGTAATATGTCTGACTTATCATGAATTTGATCTAGCCCATTTCTAGCCTCTTGCATTTGTTATCGGATACATGTGTTGGGTTTTGATATTGTTTCTACATAAATATCTATCACTATTGTCCTTTTTGCAGGGGTGAAGGATTTAGACCTGCATTTAAGGAGTTAGGAGAGCTGACCTGCATACTTCCCCATGTAGCGCATCTGGCATTGACAGCAACATCAACTGATTTGAGAATTTCAACTCTATGTGGTATTCTGATGTACAAGGACCCTGCTGTGGTAAAGATGAACCCGGATCGACCGAATATTTACCTATGTGTTCAATCAAGGCTCCCGAATAACAGGAAATATGAGAAATATGACGAAATTCTGAAACCGGTGATAACAGAACTGAAGCAGAAGCTAGAGAAATTCCCTTTAACTATTATGTATGTGGAAAGCTTAGAGGCCCTTGGATATTTCTATAGATTCAGTTCGCACCACCTAGGGGAAAACCAGTATTCACCAGTTGGAAGTGCATCACCAGAGAATAGAATCATTGCACAATACCACAAGGATTATACGAAAGACATGAAACAGTTAATTGTGAGTGAACTTGGGAAAGATTGTCCTAAAATTAGACTGGTTTTTGCAACCGTTGCCTTAGGAATGGGGTTGAATGCTCCTTCAATTGAAAGAATAGTTCACTGCAGACCACCTACAACCCTTGAAAACTATTTCCAGGAGATAGGCAGAGCAGGCAGGAAGGGCCAGTCAGCTGAAGCAATACTTCATTTCAATAATAATGACCTGGCAAAATCTAGGAAAGGATTGACCCAAGAAATGATCGATTTCTGTCGAAATAACACCACATGTCTGAGGCGACAGCTTGTAAAATACTTTGGGTATGATGATGTTTTGTGTAATGACAAGATCAACTGCTGCAGTAACTGTAGATGGAGTTAGACAGCATTAACACAGTGTTTTTTGGTTAATGTTCAATCAACGAAATGAATGATTTCATCTAGATTTGTTATGGAGGACACAATCTTTCGATATCTAATAGACATGTGCACTATCCTTTGATATTTAGTTGATGGTGAAAGCAGCCATTGGTAACTTATTGGCGGAGGACACTATCTTGGGTACATACAATGTACCTGATGTAGAAAAAGTACATATATGATAAAAAGGTTTTGTAAGAAGTTATTAAAAGTAAAAAAGTCCCACAAATATTGTTACATGAACTGGGCCTGGATAGGAGACAATTAGAAAGTACAGAAGGTAAAGATATTGGTTCAGAGTACTAGTTGTGTACTTAGAATTGCATTGTTTCAAATTGTTATGATTTTTTAATTTGACATGTTGTGTAAATAGAAATGCCTTTTATTACTGAGCCAACTGTGCATGTGTAAGAAATGATTTTTAAAAGACCTAGGTTTTGGTGAGGTATGGTTGAACCTCTATTGTGTTCAGAATCAAAAACTATTCTCGTTGGAATGAAAATCGAGAATTTTTTATCAAATTGTGAAGAAAAAAATTTGATCTTCGTCATAAATTTAACATACTTAATGCTTTTTGTATAAACATGTCCTTGAACAATTTTTTCCTCTCCGTTTTCATCTTTCAGTTAACGTTTATTCTAGTTAATTAAATATATGTCTACATGTTGTATACCTATAGAATTGGGTGATTGTAATAAATGTAGCACCAGAGAGATGGAAGATGAATTCCAAATTCTTTGAGCAAGACAAGATATACAGTGTATATAAATACTGTTAGAAAAATTCCTTTGTCAGCAGCTTCATGTATGCAATCGAATATATCCCACAGTGATGACACATATACTGAATGATGATAGACACTATTTGATGATGATGATGATGATGGCATTGTTGTTTTGTCACTTTGTGCGCTATTTATCTGTCCCTGTATTATTTGGAATATATATGTCTAAATCTGATGTTAAATGTCAAAGAAAACTAATGTTAAATGTCAAAGATACTGAATTACTATGTGCACTCAGTAATTTCATTTATTAAGGTGATAAACTATATAAGAACTGCATTATTTTGATATCAAATGCATACTCTTACTGTCGGATATATATATTCATACTGTATTGATATACAATGTCTGTTACAGGAGAAAAAAATCTTTACATTGTACTGCATATTATTTGTAGTTTTGTAATGATGGGGCCGAAAGTTTGAATTAAATTTGAAACATAATAAATTATCAGTAAATGTTTGAATGTAACCGTGATCTGATCATGATTGCCTTTTTAATAGTCACCATGTTAGGGCTCATGTGAATTTTACAGTATATTAAACCAATATTTTCCCACATCAAATGTACATTTCATCTGGTAGCATCCATATAAGGAAATGGTTGGTCACTGAAAAACTTGAAAGGCCATAGGATTTAAATATCTGTAAATGAGTTGTCTGTTGAAGATAAAAAAAAATTTCAAATCCTGAACATTTTTATACACCATTCACTCATGCATGGTTATATTTATATGTAAAATAAAAGCAATTACAACCTCGAAGATTTAAATTTTGTTTATTTTGTAAGCTTTCACTCCAGACACACAATAAGTGTGTAACAGGAGGTCAGTCATCAGTGACATAGTTATATAATAATATGTAATTAATACATAATCTACATACATATATGCATGCATGTATACACACACACACACACACATTACATGTATTGATTACATACAAAAAGTATGCATATTTACACACGTCTGTTACTGGCTTTAGTGAATGTACATGTTAAAACAATATACATGTACCAAAGTAAGAGTCTACAACCATCAGTGGTTCATCAATCGTTGTAAGTAAATGAATGTGTACTTCTATCTTTCCTTTTCTCAAAGATAACAGCTTATTTTTTGTGTATTGACAATTGGTTTCCAATTTTCATAGTATTTTTGAAAACAATTCAGTGCATTTTGTAGACCAGTTTTTGTTAAAGTCCTCAACACAGTGTAGTCAGCATACAATATAATAAACAGTTTCCAATACACCAATGTGTTAACCATGCTATTTCAATCTAAAAGGATTAACAATATATATTTGCAATACAAAAATGTTTTATGAAAAACAGAAATGGAGACAAATTTCCACAGGGGTAAATACAGATTATAAACAACGAAAAATGGAAATTTATTGATGAGAGCAACAATATTGATATATCATATAATAATCCTCAAACGAGTACAAGCCCACCAATAAGTAATATTTATGTGTGTGTGTATATATATATATGCCCCTTTCTTCATTTATTTGGTTATGGAATATTTGTTTACACCTTAAAATAGGTTGATGTCTGACATCAAATATTTCAGGTTTTGTATACATATGAAAGAATATGTTCTTTTACATATGTACACATCATTCCATAACTCCATATTGATATATATGTGGGTGATGGAATTTAGATAGGGACAGATTATCCTCATTTCCCATTAGACAAAATGTGATAGTCACTTTTGCTTTGATGAAATAGAACTGAATGCTAATAAGTATAAATTGATTCAGAAAAAAAAACAGCACAATATCTAATGATGAAGCACCTATAGCCTTTGGAATGGTTAACCAAGTCTTACAGAGCCATAACAAACAACTTAGGCCTCTCTGTCATCTTGATGGTGTTATTCTGACCTGGTATGATCTGAAGTATTCTACCGGGTTGTATTCACATGACAAAGTAATAACCCAATGAAAAGTTCATTATGCTCATTTCATCATAAATTTTCTCATTTTACTGTTCATTCATTCGTTGTCATCAGTATCTTCAGCTTCATCATCATCTACAGGTAAATCTCGCATTAAGCGTTCAACTGTACCATTCACAGCGTTCAAAAGTCTACCAGTCTCAAAAGAGAATGGAGTACGCAACACCTTCACAGATATATCTCTCTTCTGAGATATCCAAACCTTGTTTTTCTGTAGATATTTCACAATGGCTAGAACATCATCTTCATCACTTCTCACCTTATGGGTTGTTTTGATGTCTTTGAATTCAGTCATATGATCAAAGTTATCGTTGACTTGCTGAATCACAGGTGCTGCCTTGGTAAGGTTAACAATAGCACGTTCAGTTTTATTGGCTCCCAGTGATTTAATCAAAGACTTAAGAAACTTCACTTGGTTTTCCTTTTCTAGATCAGCTGCTTTGTTGCAACCAACACCACCAAAGGGATTAACAAATGATGCAGCTCGTACTTTTAATGCAAGTTGTGGTGATAATGTATGCTCAGTCTTCATGATATAGTCAATTAATTCAGTCATGTACTTTGAGAGCACTGAATGACTGAAAAAGAAGGGAATCATGTGTTTCAATATACAGTTGAGGCGGAAAATGTCTCCTTCATGTACAATATCTTTGAACTGTATGATGACAAAATACCACTGAAGGAAATTGCTCATGTAATCATTAAGCTGATCCTGAGGTGGGACAACTTTTTCAAACTGGACACACATTGGTGGATTTATGAGCTGGAGTGAGCAAGGTCGTTCCAGAGATGTCAGGGGAATCTTTATAACCATATCTTTCCCATTGATGCAAAGTGGAACAATTGCAGCTCCCTCTTGGATTTTTGCTCTAACAAAACAAGCTGTTCCTGCACCAACTGTGACTTTCAGGGACACTTTTTTAGGAGCCCTTTCCTGTAAACAACAAATACAACCTAAGTATGACAATTTAAAACTTTTCTAGTCATATGTAGGATTTTTTTTGTCATAAGATATTATATGCATTGTGTAATAAAAAAAAAAGATGTGTTTTAAAAACATTTGCAATTTGTTGTCAAAATCTGTTTCAATCATGTTAGGAACTGGAAGGAAAAATAATTGGATCTTATATGAACTTGAGCAATTATAGTAAACTACTGGTTGGGCCGGTGATTTGACCATCACCCTTAAAGTTGTCACATCCCACCTTTGATCAAAACCACATTCAAATGTAACAGTGGATGAGATATGTGGTTTATTGTGAAAACTACCAGTCAACCATCCTATGTCAAGAAATTTTCCAAAATTTCTCCTTACACAAACCTTTTCTGGAAAATCAATGAGAAGCTCGTCCAGAATCTCATCCAGTATGACATGGAACACTCGTGTCTTCTCAGAAAGCACTGAATTAGGTAAGCTTGGGTGGCATGGTACATCATTGATATCCTGCATCTTAAAATGCTTCAAAATAAATGCCAAGAAGTAAGCCTTTCCACATGTTAATGCAAAATCCTCATGGGCCTGCAAAATACAAACAGACAAAAACACCTTTGAGAGTTACCATACTCTAAAACTGGAATAACAAGCTATTGAAATGGATAATACAATGTGAAGAAGATCCTACATGTAGTATGTAACAGGTGCATATCATTAACAGGAGTTCCAGAGAGAGCTACCGCAACCCCCTTAATTGGGTTAACATATATTTGAGTTATAAGCCAGGAAGAATTTTTCAATACAGAGTGATTACTATACTTGTTCTTAAGATAATTAATTGACTTATCTCTACTACTTCAATAAATTACTGATACTGTAATGAAAAGTCATTGTGCAGACATCTTACCAAATCAATTCCTGACACCAAAATTCAAAATGAAAAATTTATCGAGTTAATGTTAAGAAATTTAGATATTATTTACCTTAAATCTGGATTTCACATTTCCATTGACATTGATCCTTTTGATATGGTGCTTAATGTGGGCCATTGTACCAATCTCTCTGCCTTTCTTGCTGAAGTACAGTCTCTTATACATCTTCTGGAATATTAAGAATGAAATAGCTACCTTATTTTTTATCTAATGTTCACAAATATTGTCAATTTACTCCTTTGAAGTTTGCTAACTTGTATGAAAACTAAAAACATGTAATGACAGGAATGGACATTGAAAACAACAAAGATACCCAAGTCATACATCCTATTTACCTCGAGGAAATCCTGAATTGTATGGAACATCTCAATGATGACTGGATATAGTACATCGAATCTCTCATTCCGAGTATGAGCACCATCTCTGAGTGCCTTAGCCCCTTCTAGGCGTACTCTTGTTAACTGATCCCCTCCAAAAGGTACATACATGTCATCCAGATCACCAGCTGTTGTGCCAAAACAACATTTTTTACATTTAATATACATGTATATATATTATTACTCACAATAATCATTACATGTATAAAGATGTTATCAAAATGGTATTGAAAAGATATCAGTTCTTATCCTTCCATACATTTGATAGGTTCTTGTAAGAAAGTAAATGATTGTATCATATTTGAGTACAATATCAATTAAAGTGTAAATAAAAGAAAACAAGACAATAGGGCAATGTAGGAGATGGAGCTAGAGAAGTTCTTTTTCATTATAATGTAGGTCAAAGGTAAAACTTCAGAACTAATTGACATACTTTTTATACATGACACACTTGTAGTCACCTTTGACATGAAAAGGTTATCATTATATGGAGATATATTTACCTCTACCTGCTCTTGTATACCAGTGATTCAGCTGTTGCGTAGCATCTGCCATAATATGTACACAGTCTGAATAAGATGCCTCATTGTGAAGAGATACAGGTAATATATGGATTTTTGAAACTTTTGCCATATCAGCTTGAAATTGGTGTGGAATGTGATCAGGAAGAACACTTTTGATCCATGAGAAACCTTTCAGACTGCTTAGTATTCTCCCTAAAATGATTTTAAGACTTTTTCTGTATTGAGTTTTGTCCTCCTCACTAGGAAGGAAAGCTTCTGGTGGTATCTTCTCAACAATTGGCTTCTTCTGTGAATAATCTTTAGTGGATACTCTGTCTAAAGTGAAGTCTGTGGCAAAGAAGTGATAGTCCTTGTTTTGGGAGTCCATACGCATGTCATTCGTTGTCACTCGGATATCTAAATTATCACCATTAAATTTCCCATCTTTACCTTCACAAACATCTTTAATGATGCGGTCCTCTGCTTCCTCGCCAAATCCAGTGATGATGTCCCTCTTTGAACTTTCAGTTAAAGTTAGATGAATATCGTTAAGCTTGGTCAGGAGCTAAAAACAGAAAGTTTACATATACATTCAGTATAGCTGTTTTTGTATACATGTATTATGTCATGCTCAAAATCTGTATATCACATATATATATATACATTTTTGTATACCGTATATAGAAAGTTTTGTATATACAAATAAACTTCTGCAGATGACCAAATGAACCTTTGGCCTGAGAAACATACATGTAAATGTTAATTTGTAAGTACTCTCTGAGTACTGATATGTAATTGATTTGCACAATTCACTTCATTAGTATTAAAGACTTTCATATTAAAAATTGTTTTCAATTTCTCTCCCTCCCAATAAGAATATCCTTTCTGGAAGTAATGACATCACAACACTTAAACTGTGAAACTTTAACAGAACAAAACAAGAGTCTTTTGGGCCCTAATTGCTCACCTGCTACCTGGTGATCCTTTTCAGACATAAACATAGAATAAATGTATCAGAAACCATATAGATCTCGGTCTCAGGGCCTCATGGCAACATGAAATCTTTTGGCCAATTTAACTCTTTCAAACTTAAATCATGGTCAAGGTCATTCATTTGAACAAACTTCCTAGTACTTCACTAAAGCAAACTACAAACAAAATATCAGGTCTCTGCAACTTTTGGTTATTTAGAAGTTATGGAAATATTTTAGTCTAATTGACCAAGCGACCTCGAATAAAGGTCAAAGTAATTCATTTGAACAAACGTGGGAGCCCTACATCCTAGCATGCGAGCAATATTAGGTATATATGTACCTATTTTTTGTTGAGAAGAAGACATTTAAATAAATAATAAAAATGTTGATGCTGACTGGACGACGGACACGACACGGCATAAGCTCGCTTAACCCTATAAGCAAGTGAACTAAAAACAAACTGAACATAACCAAAGGAAACTCTAACATTGTTCTCCACAATAGATGCACTGAAATTATCATTGTCTTTTTTTAAATGATTGCCATGTGTATATATAAAGCTGCATGAAAACATTCCTTCATCATATATAGTAGAAAATACACAACACGGTTGGAAATTATATACAGTGTACATGTACTAATATGAATATGATGGTCCAATTTCTTTAAAGAGCATTGGGAGAACAATGTTTCAATTTACAGTAACTGAAAATGGTTTTACAGTGATTTTATTTTTATTTCAAAAAAAGTGCTTAATTATCAGACCAAGTCTTGAATACTCAGAGGTTTGTTCCAAATGAGTATCATTCCCTGGAAATATAGTAGGTTTTTTGTGGTGTTATTTTTTTATTTTTTTTTTCAAAGTCATGTAGGAGATTACAGGTCTTATTGCTTTGCTTTATATAATCAACTTTAAAATCACTGGTTAAAGATACTACTAGCTACTTAACAGATCTAGAGAACTCTTGAGAAATGTGTGCATTATCATTTGTCAAAACTGATATATACCTATATGATTAATACCGAGTTCAGTGAGCTAACACAGGGGCCTGGCATAATGTTGTTCACAACACATCATACCATACATGAATGTATACTACATGTAACCTGGGTATATATTATATATTCAGGTCATAATACCGCTCGGCTAGAGAGATCTTCTCTTTACTAAAGACTTTAGCTCGCTCGGTTGAGCGTCAGACTAGTAAGCCAGAAGTCCTGGGTTCGATCCCTAGCGGAGGCAGCGATTCAAAATTTAATTAATCATGCACTCCAGTTGTTTCATTGGCGCCCATGTAGGGACTTCTGGCTTATTAGTCTTACGCTCAACCGATCGAGCTAAAGAGAAAATCTCTCTAGCCGAGCGGTATATTGCGGCTAGTATTTACCAGGGTTACATACATGTATATGGAATTTTGCAAAGCACTATGGGTTAACTTTCTATTTCAACCATTCATTACATAAAATATTTTGAAATGAAAATGGTATCTTTCTGTATAGCAACAATAAAGGAAGTGTATCTTTTCTACTATAACTACATGTATAAGAAAGCAACAATTTGTTTAATACTAATATTTTTCCAATTGGTATACATTGGTCTCTAGAAGTTCTCTTATCATGTCAGTGTTTTTTGCTAGAAAACAGAAACATTGAAATCAATTTGAAAAAACATAGCATGCAATATACTTTGTTAGAAGCATGGTGCCTCATAGCCAGGCAAGTGTAAATTCTCTGTATTGCAGAGTTTTGATTATATCTGAAATGAATGTTAATGTAAACATGTACATATTGTTTTAAATGTGAATTTCAATCCGAGTTTGTTTATAATCATAGCATTCTCAAACTTTAAAACCATATTCATATAGAAATAAAATTTTACATTATTTAAATGTTTATTAAGTCAATTGATGACAAATCATATTAATATGCGTATTAAAAGGACTAACCTGCTGTGCATTACCATTCCATATATTGTAGCAATAGTAGCTTTCTTTGAAGATGCTTTCACCTTTTCCCCCATGGCAGCATTCAAAATGTTTAAGAATTTGGGACATTCTTTGCTCATTTCTAGAATCGCAAGGTCAAATACATTCTCGTTTGCTAGAAATCTTGCAGACTTGTTGTAAACAACACTCTTCTTGGGTCCAGCCAGCTTCTTCAGTTCACTGTCAATTTCATGTATTTTGTCACAGGTAGTGAGAATGTCATCAGCACTAGTGGTAGATTCCGAGAAGCTGTATGAATGAAATATGGACTTTTCCTGGGGTTTTGAATATCCGTGATCACTCATACTTGTTTCACCTCCGGATATGTCTGTGTCGTGACTTGACATACTTGAGAAGTCAATAGTTCTTTTACTCTTCTTTGGCTTTAGTTTATCTGATATTTTCAACGCTTGTAATTTTTTTTCTGAATCCTCTAGCATTGTTTTTAACACAGAGGGGGGAGTTTTTGCACATCGTTTCATCCTGTCTGAATCAGTTACATCACATAATCGTCCCCTAATACTTTCCATGTTAGTCGAACAAATATCCAACACCCCCTCCCATTTACACAAAAAATTCAGACAAGGATCACACACATGTATGCATTTTGCCTCGTCGCAAGTAATGTCTATCCTTAAAAACTTCTGTAAACGTTCAATGGTGTTTTCTGACTTACATTTTTGATTAAGCAAGTAATAAAGACGTTTTGATGTACTTGTACACATCAAACAAAACGGTACCGTCTTCTTTGGCGTGCTTACCATGGGCGCAGCCATGTTGGAACATGACGTACACACCATGTGACCCTCTATACATGCATTCGAGGGAGTAGATTTCCGAGTGTTGCCGGAAATTTCCCCGAGATGTTGCGATTGCGGGTATACCCTGTTAATGCTAGAGGTGTTCCGACTGCAGATTAACTTCCCTCGCTGGCCTTGTAGATGAAATATACCAGGAGGAATCGAGACCAAGGTAATTAAGATACACAGTGACACATTATCAGGTTGGGAAAACGACCAACTTGTATATTAGCGGTTAAAAACAATACCGAACAGATGCTTCTCAGTAGGCCTATAGGAAAAGTCCGTGTGAATTCTTCGTCGATTTCCAATTCCATCAAAAATGACGATTACATCACAGGGCATGTCATAGGTATTTCTGACTATTTTTTGTAATATAAAACTAAACATGCCCCTGTGATTACATTGGCAATCTGTTGGCGAAAGGGCTATAACTTTAACTATGTATACAGCGATTTATATATATTATTAAGATAAAATGCAAAACATGGACAAGGAAGTATAATTCTTTTATTTTCATTACAGAATGGCAGGAACAGTACCTTTGGCAAGTGATAATGTCATTCCAGAGACCAAAGATGATAGGATGGAAAATCACGTTCTTGAGGGGATGGTAAACTCCAGCCCACAACGTGAGGGAGAGGTGGTAAACTCCAGTCCACAACCTGATGGAGGGGTGGTAGAGTCCTGCCCACAACGTGAGGGAGTGGTGGTAGAGTCCTGCCCACAATGTGAGGGAGTGATGGTAGGGTCCAGAATGGCAGGGACAGTACCTTTGGTAAGTGACAATGTCATTCCAGAGACCAAAGATGATAGGATGGAAAATCAAGTTCATGAAGGGATGGTAGACTCCAGCCCACAACGTGAGGGAGAGGTGGTAAACTCCAGTCCACAACCTGATGGAGGGGTGGTAGAGTCCTGCCCACAACGTGAGGGAGTGGTGGTAGAGTCCTGCCCACAACCACATGAGGGAATGGATCAAGACCATAGACACGATACGACAAATCTGGAAAGGTTTGATGTTTGGACGATACCCATAGCTGGAATTGCAACCACTTCCATAACCGGAATTTCGCAAAGTACCAACCTAGTTGATGACCCGCCAGAGAACACAGTTTGTTTGGAAGAAGCAGACAATTCTGTACATCCAAATCCTACCAGTGATGTTCCTAATGATCCAGCCAGCAGCATTGCTTTTGAAACAAAGATGTCTTCTTGTCAAAGCAGTGATAGGAATGATATAGAATGGCGCTTTGTAGGCTTGATTATATTGATGGCTTTATATTCTGTAAAGCTGCAAGACGGTTTACATCAAGTTCCCTCTAATGATTTACAAGATCCCTGGAGAAGGTGTGCAACGATGGCTGATAGTACCACAAATCATCAGAATCTATCTTCTGTGGACCCGCCATTAATGCTTATGAAATTACCACGAACTGACTTCATAATACAAGAGGAGGGCATCAGACGAGGAGCTGATGTCCAGTTCACCAATGATACACTGAGATGTGAGGCTCGGCCATGTCCAGACGAGGAAGCAGTATTGCTCTCAGATATCTTCCAGCCAACTTCTGTGAATGGAACAAACAATGAGGAAAGCTACATAAATATTATGTTGAGGCAAGAAAGAAGTCATTCTCAGAATCATCCCAATGTTATCCCTATCAGCGATCACAATTATACGACCAGCTCGACTGACATGGATCCAGATAGCGATGAAGCAACATCATCAGAGGGTGAGGAACTGCAGTCAAACATTACAACCCGACCACCTGAAAGCCGACCTCAAGGTAAAAACAATTTGACAAGTTTCACATGTATTGGTAAAGTTTCCTTCTAGTGCAGTGTTTTGATATTAGTAATAATTTATTCGTCAATCTTTGTAGGTGTTCCTCATGGTGGAAGGCTAGATCCATTGACACGGTTAAACAACACATGCAACTTGGACCAGTTAGTTAACGGCCAGTACCTTATATGCCTGTTCCGACCCATTCGAAATCTGTTGGAAGACAGAGCACAAAGATTCCCGGAAACATATGGAGTAAGTCATGTTTTCTTTAATTACCAATTATTTTTTTATAACAATGCCACTGTTTCCTACTGCTGTTCATTTCCATTTCATACAGTGTTTGTATCTATTAGAGTACATACAATTTATACATGTATGCAATGAATTGATGTTATTTTTTCTATTTAAAATTTCTCTCTCATTTTTAGCTCACCTGCCCAAAGGGCAAATGAGCTTATGCCGTGGTGCGGCGTCCGTCGTCTGGCCGGCCGTCCGATGTCAACTTTTTCATTCAAACGACTTCGTCTCAATAACCAAGAGGCCCAGAGACTTGATATTGGGCCTGTAGCATGCTGGGGTGAAGGGCTACAAACTTTGTTCAAATAATTGACCTTGACCTTCATTCAAGGTCACATGGGTCATATAGGCTATAGTCTTCAAACAACTTCTTCTCAATAACCAATAGGCCCTGGGACTTGATATTGGGCCTGTAGCATGCTGGGGTGAAGGGCTACAAATTTTGTTCAAATAAATGACCTTCACCGTCATTCAGGGTCACATGGGTCAAATAGACTATAATCTTCAAACACCTTCTTCTCAATAACCAAGAGACACAGGGACTTGAAATTGGGCCTGTAGCATGCTGGAGTGAACGGCTACCAAGTTTGTTTAAAAAATGACCTTGACCTTCATTCAAAGTCACGTAGGTCAAAAAGGCTATAATCTACAAACGACTTCTTCTCAATAACTAAGATGCCCAGGGACTTGATATTTTGCCTGTAGCATGCTGGTGTGAAGGGCTACCAAGTTTGTTCAAATAAATGACCTT